>NC_056735.1:39090435-39210435 GCF_019279795.1 Protopterus annectens
TTCATGTGGTCATCCTGGTATAGGCTTATATGACTGGGGACCGGGACTGCCCTGTACCTAGTTGAAAGTCAGACGTAGCATGAGGACATCATTGGTTCCACTTTTAGCGTCCTACCTGTGGTTGAGGATGCAGAGGTGTGCTCACCTCTGGCCATCCTGATATATAACAGCACTAAATATTACAGCTGGTTCCGCTGCTGTTTCCCTTCACATTCGTTGTGACTGCTATATTGTGACCATGTTCATTCTTCATAACTATGTGTGTGTGTATATATATATATATATATATATATATATATATATATATATATATATATATATATCGGTCTGTACATACACATGCATATACATCTACATATGTTTTTACATTCCACATACCGTTCAATCACCGCCACCTACCCGCTTGCATGCCCGCTTACATCTAGGGTTGCCACCTTTTCTAATGGACAAAGTGGGGCATTTTCAGGACACACATCAGATTTTACAGGCCGACACATACCCACGGTCAGTACAGGGTTTAGAACTTTACTTATTTTCCTAGATGAGAGCTTATTCTTGTAGCATTTTAGTTGCTTATTCTGTTTCTTGTAAAATGTACGTATTTTACATACAGAAATAACTGTTTTATGCAACTGTTACATGAAATATGGTACATAATTATTTCCTACAATCACAGGACATTTAACATTGTATTATTTTTGGTCAGGACACACCTGCCCAAACAGGGACTGTCACTCACAAAGTGGGACAGGAGGTACCCTGCTTACGTCAGCGCCTTAATCACCCTATATCCAACTGCCACTATGCAAATGTGTAAAGTATATATTCTCAATAGTAGTAGGTTCTGCATGACCGGCTGGAGGCTGAGCAGTCTTGTGAACCACTACTGCACATACAACTTCTGTCCAGATGTCTACAGGACTGGACATCATGTTGTGACACCAAGTCTGATGTTTACACAGGATACTTATCCCATGAGGGATGTCCAAAAATTGAACAGACCAATAACCTCCAATAACCTTCAATATTTTTGGATTTACAAAAATGTGATAGGGTTATACATGCAAGGGATACATAGTTTGCAATCCTGAGACTGCCTAGGGTGAGACTGCCTACTAGATATGAGTAGTGGTCACTATGTGCAGATATGGCTGCGCCAAGCTAGCAGCCCGAGTATGGCTGGATTTGGTGGATGTTCAGGAATGGGGGGGTTGTGTGCTGTAGAGGGGATGATGGGTATTCAGTTATGCATCCAGGTGTGTTGTGGTTGGATGGCTCAGTTCAGGCCAGACCATTAGACCATTATGTGGGTATGTGCCGGTGACGCTTCTGTACATGTGTATCACAGATTTTATTATTCATATGTTTGTGGGATTGTGTTCTACAGTATGGCCTGTCAGGTTGTATTGTGGATGTGTATGTTTGTTCTTTGTGTTTCTTTCTGATTCACCCACTGCTCACTCGTACACCTCCAGTTCACCTATTGTGCATCCAACACAGTCTCCCCTTGGCAAATTATTACATTACCTGTCCCCCCCATCCCCATATTCCATACACTCCATACATCCCTTCTCTGGTTGATGGCCCATGGCATGGTTAAGGGAACACATTGCATACACTACATATCTCTGGTACCTGTATGGTTGTGAGGACTACCCTAACATTTTTCACCTTCCACATGCTGTACATCATGCACATAGGTACATGCAAATACTTATCTTTCATGAATGGGCAGATTTTGGGCGAATACTCTGACCATTGGTAGGGTTGCCACCTTTTCATATGGCCAGGATGGGATATATTCGGGACACACATCAGATTTTACAGGCCAACACATACCCATGGTCAGTACAATGGATAGTACTTTTGTTTTATGCCTAAATGTAAGCTTATTGTTGTAGCAGTTTAGCTGCTTCTTCTGTTTCATTTACTTGCTTATTCTGTTTCTTGTAACATGTAGGTATTTTACATACGGACATAAGTATTGTATGTGACTATTACATAAGATTTGGGACATAATTATGTCCTACGATCACAGGACATTTTACATTTATGATGGTTTTGGTATGGACACAACTGCCTAGAGGGGGACTGTCCCTCACAATGTGGGACAGGTGGTAACCCTGACCATTGGGCTAGGCTTAGCTATTGGCAGCATGCTAACACGATGCATTTCACTTCCACTTGGTATAACTATCGACACTACAATGGAATATGGGCACGGGGTTTTAAATGTCATTTGTTCGAGGGATGGGGACTCAATATTCAGCTACGTGCATTTGTGTTTGCTTCTTATTTTTGTGTTCGCAAAACTGTCTTGCATGCTTTGCATACATTTCAGTATCCACGGACACTGACAGGTGTGATTACTATTAGAGGCAGGCTGTACTATTCAGCATTTTAGGTTGCACGTAAGCAGCCGACATGTCCACGCCTGTGTGCGGCACTTGGACACACCCCCTGCACTCGCACACGTTTCCTATGCATGTGGATGTGGCTGTAGCGAGCCTTCATTAATATGCATATGGCGCTACTGCACCATCTCTATGCCACATGGTCAGCGCAAGCCTAACGCTTCAAGAATCCCGGGGAATGAGTTTCACAATAATGCCAAAAAAATGGATTGCAAATGGGATTGCATCCATTTTGGATTGTGAGATGAGCAGTTGTTTTTAATAAAATATAGTACTACTGTAGCTTATATTGTCTGAAGTTTAGTTGCTGCTGGGAGATGTGTCATTTATCACCTATGCAAAGGTTGATAGATAACCAACCTGGAATTATAGTATTTGTGTTTGTATGATAATGTCTGACGCACAGTGTAAACAGACCACATAGTGCTTCTCATAGCCTTCACTGGCTTCAACATGGCAACTCCTGTACTGTATAAACCATTATAATCCATGTGTCTGTGCCAGGTATGTATTTCAATGACACATATGCCTGTACCAGATGTTACTGTATTTCCTCTGTTAACATACCCTGGGTGTGGTGATCACACATGAAGCCTTTCCATTTCTACCATTATCCTTGTCATGGCTGATACTCTCATGCCTGAATGTGTTGGTGGGTGTTGTGGTGGCACTTACTATGTGGGTGCACCTGGCAGCCTGTTTCTTGACAATTCCATTTTGAAGCATAGTACACACAACAAATCTCTTGTTAACCTTGTCAGGGGAATACTGCAATGCCATTACTGAGGTATCAGGCATCTGAAACATGTGCCACAGTAGCTCAGGTCTAGCCACAGGTGACATTATAATGATGATTCTGCATTGGTTTTATTAGCCATGAAGGGGACTTCTTGTATGATCTATGTCATAAGACTGAAATCTCAAAAGACTGAAAACCAAAATATCTAAAACTCAAAATATCAAAAGCATTTTTAATGCAAGGGATCAAGCTCCACTGCATGTTCCCATGTGGGGGACTGCACCTCCCACACCCTCTGCTAATTATATATATATATATATATATATATATATATATATATATATATATATATATATATATATATATATATACCAAATCTGAGATTGCACAAGAGTGGAGAAGGGGCAAATTCTCATGTTCGATATCTTGTGTTCTAGATATTTTGGTTTTCAGTCTTTTGAGCTTTTGATCTTATGACATAGACCCATATATAAATTACACACACATATGTATATATATATATATATATATATATATATATATATATATATATATATATATATGTGTGTGTGTGTGTGTGTGTATGTATCTCTCTCTCTCTCTCTCTCTCTATATATATATATATATATATATATATATATATATATACATATATTAGCCATTCATTACTAGCCACTGTGATTCCTGTACATACCATCTAGATGCCCTTCTGGAAATTCACTCTGCTAAAAGTAGCAATGGAGGTCACACAGTGTCAATAGTTGCCATCATGCACAAGCTAGTATACAGACTGGACATGTTCATTATGGAGTCATCCACATTCTAGACCAATGGTAGTTCAAATACTGTTAGCATGTCCTATTGATGTGGCTATCTCTATGTGAACTGGGTAATGTGTTATTTGCTACATGCATGCTATGAATGGCTCACAGAATTGGAGATCAGAGGATAATATCATGGAACCAATGCATACTGACCTCTTCTTCCTGAAGGGTCCATGGGAACTTAATATCATACTTTGCATCATGAACGATGAGTGGAACACTCCCAGCGTATCCCTTTTTGGATGCTGGAAAGTACCTTACACCAACGTGTTTAAGGCACCACACATCTTATTATCGAAAAGTATAGGTGAGATATGTATTCGTCAAGGTGACAGATGTGGTGGTCAAAAGTCATAGCTGGTCCACGGTAACTCACTTTTTCACTTGGAAGTGATCATGTCAATCTATGGTACATGAGTTGTAGACACCATTGCTGTCACTGCTGTGGAACTCTTCTTGGTACCGTAAGTCTTTGCACTACCATGAGACCATGAAGGTTGTTCACATGGCCAAGCACTGCTGTTATTCTCAACACTTGACTATTCACACTGGCATATTTCCATGTGCTATGCTCATCTCATCCAGCCATTGTGCTTTTCCAATGTTTATGAATCACAATGGCTGCACTTTCTTGTCCAGTTGCATATATTACCATCCTGCTGAATTTTGCTGCATAGCATACAATATATAACTGCACAATTCCTTTATTTTAATTAGTAACACCCTGCACATGTCCATATACCTTATAAGCAGACTGTGTGTATTATACAAATTGCTCCTGCATTATGTTCCATATATATTTTACATAAAAGTAAGCTTTTCTGTCAATGGAAAGGTACCACAAAAAAAAAACTTGTACAGACAAGGATTAAATTTGAGTCTCTCCTTCTTTCGAAACTTGAGTGTTCAAGTCAGAGTCAAGCATTACTACTTTTCCACTCAAAGTGAAGTAGAAAGAAAGGAATATACTCTTATACATGTTAGGAACAAACATTTGCCTTTTTTCAAGTAATGCCAACATTACAGGTGATTATAATAAGTAGCAGAGGTATGGGGAAGGGACTTGCCAACTGGATAAGGTACTTGTTTTAGGTAATTTATTCACCATCTTATTATCACTACTTTGTGCATTAGCAACCAAATTTCAACAAATTTTGTGGAGGTGCAGGCAGAAATGTCCCAAGCAACTTCAAAAATGAGATGTATTAAAACCCTTAAACTTAGAATGCTACCTGAGACTTTAAGTATAATTCACAGAGAGGTTTAATAAGAACTGTCAGAGATGGCTGAGGCACTCCTAGACATTAAACTCAAAAACAGCTTGCACAGTTGTCATTGTCAATCTGCCAAGCTGCATTATATTTGGTTTTGGTGAGTTAGGGGGGGGGGTTCATTTCTCATTAGCATATGAAATGAAATACATGTCCAGAACACATCTGTATGGAGTCGAAATTAAATGAGAAGCAAAAGTATTACACATATATCCACAGACATTACCTTTTGAAGTGTTGAAATCATATTATTACTGCCATTGTAGATGAATGAAATGACTCACACTGCATTAAGGTGAAGGTATGTACATGTCTTCACATTTAAAATCACTAAGTGCAGTTTACAGGTAAGTTTTATGGCATATTCCTCCAAAATCTTTCCTAGTGAGTGTTAAGCTTTTTCACAAATGTAGTCATATACTGGTAGCAGTCACAAGTTGGCTAACATAGTAAATAGATTCTCCAGTCTTGCGCCATTTGTTTCATAACTGTGTGTGTGTGTGTGTGTGTGTGTGTGTGTGTGTGTGTGTGTGTGTGTGTGTGTGTGTGTGTGTGTGTGTGTGTGTGTGTGTGTGTGTGTGTGTGTGCGTGTGTGTGCGTGTGTGTGTGTTTATGTATAACAAATGCAATAAATATCAGAACTCTATTCTTAAACATTATTATGAGTAGAAATAAAATAAGTATGTCTTAAAAAGTGATATTTCTGTTATTTTAAGTTATAGGAGAAACACAGCTTTGACAGTGTCAGATATCTATATATTCCCAACACTGTTTTTTCCTTGCTTAGTACTATTAGCTCATTCAATGTGTAATATGTCTGAATATTTTCTTCTTCTTCTGAAAGTATTATAAAAATTTGAAGTCTTAACTGAGATGTTTTCGTTAGTAGATGGGAACAAATTCTGTCCAGAATATCCATTCAAAATCATCTAACTACATTCCCCAAACCTTCATTTTAAAACTTAAGTGTAGTAACAATTTCTGTTTAGCATAGCAAGTATCAAAAGCTAAGAAAATCATAAATATAGCCTGTTGCTATGTCATCACGCAAATGCTGTATTATATAACATGAGATTTTCACTCTTTTTAAATGGTGTGGAAAGAAAAATGACGTCTCATTTTAAAAATATTTTAATTAAATTCAAGTTGAAGCTGCTGAGCTCTTTTTAAAACAAAGAGGACAAGTTAAAGGTATTTTATAGTTAAATATTGACTTATAATTCACTGAGGTATTTTTGTTTGGCTGTTAGTGTACAGGATCAAGGCTCTGAGTTGCTAATGTGCTTTTTTATCTAGCCAAAGGTACAGAGTTTGATTCTCTCCACCTCCATTTCTGTGCAATGTGGCTCTCAGCAAGTTGCTTAAGTAGACAGTGCTCTTGGGTCATCCCTGAAAAGGGACACCTGTGTTCATGCGACTACCTGGTTAACAAATGCATAATGAAAAAAAAATTATAATATGCCCTTTTAGACAGGCAATAAAAATACTCAGAAGTAGGAAAAGTCCATACAGAGGGCATCAATGCTATTAGACTTTATTTAGCACATTATAGCCAGTACAGCCATAATATTGTAACCGTGGATCTGTACACTGTTGGATCTGATTCTGAATCATAATGTCTTTCTTTTTGATGACTGTTATTTTCTGCAGAAACAAGGGGTGGCCATGGGTACCCCGTGTGCCAACACCTATGCGAATTTGGTGTAGGCACAGTGGGAGGAAGAATACATACTGAATACATTTCAGAGCTTTACCAGAAAGGCTCATCCAGACTCTGCTACACTTTGCTGTGAAGGAAAGGTTAGTTTGCTGTTACTTTTTGTATTTCTGTATTGCCTTTCTATATTTTGAATACTGTAGTTTGTTTTCTTTATCTTGTGTTTTGCTTGCATTCTGTTTTAAACAGCATATTAAAACTTCAAAAGAGACCACAGCTCTCTCTGTTCTGAGTCAAGCAGAAATAAGAACTGATTAATTAAGGACTCATTCATAAGACAGAAGAGGTCACTTAAGGTTAATCACTTGTTAACAGAGGGGTGGAGCTAGAACTAAAATTTCTATTTAAGGAGTAAACTAAAACATTTCAGAGCTTTACCAGAAAGGCTCATCCAGACTCTGCTACACTTTGCTGTGAAGGAAAGGTTAGTTTGCTGTTACTTTTGTATTTCTGTATTGCCTTTCTATATTTTGAATACTGTAGTTTGTTTTCTTTATCTTGTGTTTTGCTTGCATTCTGTTTTAAACAGCATATTAAAACTTCAAAAGAGACCACAGCTCTCTGTTCTGAGTCAAGCAGAATTTTTCCTCCCTCTCACCCAGTTAAGTTGCCTTGTTAAATACCACTGTCTTTCTAGTTGCCCGCCTCTTATGTTAATCTGACCATATATCTCATTTCTCTCTACTTTCACTGGCTTATGTGAGTAATCACAAAACCATCACTTTTGAAATCCCACCCTTCAATTATTTAAATTTATTGGCCATCCTACAGTATTTCATAGTACCAAAATAACCACCCCTTTCAGTCCATCTTGCTGTTTTAAAAATAGTAACTCTCCACTAAACCTTAACTTTTAAACAGGTAAAACTCAAGTTACCTACTTTCATATCTAACTTCTCTAGTGCACACTGCAGAGTGCATTCTTTTCAATCTTACCTTTAAGCATCCCTGTTACTAGCACTTTCTCTAATACCTAAAAGATCATCTCTACTTGACTCCAAGTAGACTTTTCTCTATCTGTTAAACCTAGCACTTGCTCCTACAGTACTTATTACCTTGATACGGCACTCTTATAGATAGCACCCCAAAAGGCAAAACCCCATTTCTCGGTCACCCACATCCCCGAATCTCTTTTAAAGTTTTTGTCTAGTCCTTCTAGCATGTCGAGGGATCAGTTGCTAGTGTCCTCTCCTGCTCAGCTGGTGAACCTGGGAATATTGAGGCAATGTTACAATTGCCTCATGTACACAGACAACCCTCTCCTCCTCCCACAAAACACAAATACATGCGAGAGATGCAACTATACGGCCAAACTGGAGGCTGAGCTCTCTCAACATAGGACTGGCAAAACCAGTCAGGAGGAGAAGGTTACCACACACACTATAGACCCAGTCTCACATAGTACCATCACAACCTCAAATCATACACATAAACACACAAAGACATACTCGCGGCTCTGATCAAAAATCTACCAAAACAGCAGAGGCCACCAAAGCAGACACCCAAACAACCACCACCTCAGAACACAACACCTGCAACACATAGACCTCACAGTCAGAGTGTCAAACAGTCACAGCCCTTAAGGCCAAACACAATGCCAGACACACTAGTCATTGGTGACTCCATAGTCAGACACACTGACGTCCCGCTCACCAGACTGAGTAAGGAGAAGGTCACAGTAAGCTGCCTGTCGGTGCTAGAATCCGCCACATAACGCAAGCACTCAGGTCTCTCAACAGCAGGTACAAATACTCAGTCATTGTCCACGCTGGTGTAAACGACCTGAGACGTACCTCCTTGGACTACATGAAAAGAGACATTGAGGAGCTCTCTGATTATGTAGCCCAGGCAGGTATGACCCTGACCTTGAGCAGTATCCTACCTTCACCAAGAATGATGCCACAATACAGAGATAAGATGATCAGCTTTAACAATTGGCTTAAACTCTGGTGTCATTCAAAGGGGATCCAATGTCTGTCTGCCTGGGATGACATGCTGGACAAGCCACGCTGTTTCGCATAAGGACGGCTTGCACCTGTCACCCTGGGATTCCGGATATTGGCAAAGGCTCTTG
Source organism: Protopterus annectens (assembly GCF_019279795.1). Lineage (NCBI taxonomy): Eukaryota > Metazoa > Chordata > Ceratodontiformes > Protopteridae > Protopterus > Protopterus annectens. The sequence continues at coordinate 39,099,475 of NC_056735.1, forward strand.
CCACCCCATAGTGCCTTTTTAGGCAAGGCTCAAATTCTAAACCTACCACCCTAGAACACAAAAAGGAAAAACTAAGGGTAATGCTGCTCAATGCCAGAAGTCTAAATCTCAAAATGCACGCACTCGAGGCCCTTCTCAGTATGGAGAACATCGATGTCTGTGCAGTGACAGAAACCTGGTTCAAGGCTCCTGAGAGCACCCCAGCACTATCAGGTTTTACCTCTTATCATGCGTTCCGCCCCAAAATCCGGACAATACCAAGAAAGGAGGGGGTATCCATATTCATCAAAGACACCCACACCTCAAGACTGGTGGCAACGCACGATGCATCGGAGACCATCCAGGTGCAATTAACCATAGGCAAGACTGCTCTGCAAATTGTAGCATGTTACAGGCCACCCTCACAAACTCAGGAACCTCACATGGCCTTCCTGAAAACACTAGAGGGATAAATGTATCACCAAACACCATCATACTAGGTGACTTCAATTACCCTAATATAGACTGGGAACACTACTCAAGCCCAAACACCCTAGCCCAAAAGTTCCTGGAATTCATAAACTCAAATGCCATGGAACAACTAGTCACCATCCCCACAAGAGGAGAAAACATACTTGATCTCATCATCACGAACATGGGAGCACAATGTTCAACACCGAAGTATACCCCTCACTGGTGAGATCAGATCACAAACTAATCTCGCTGGAGGTCCTCATCCCACCCCACCTGAAATAAAAAGACCACAGTAAAGAACTTCTCAAAGCCGACTTCACACTTCTAAAGACTAGCGTGGTCTCCTTTAAGGCCCCGAGCCGCGGAAAACAGTACTCAAGCCGCTGAATCACTTACAAATGCCTTCTACCAGCACCTGCAGGACTGCATGGATAAGGCAATCCCAAGCAAAACAAAGACTCTTTGTACCAAAGGCAAGCGTCCAGTCTGGTGGACCCCAGCCATAAACAAACTCTACAACAAAAGGAGGAAGCTACTACAAGATAGAGCAAAATCCTTAAAAGGTAAGACACCCTTGATCACTATAAGTAAAAACTAAGAGCTCTCATAAAATCATCCAAAGCAAATTTTGAGAGAAAATAGCTAAAGACTCAAAAGACAATCATAAGGCCTTCTTTAGCTATGTTAGAAACCTGGGAGGAACCTCCCAGATATGCTCAGAACTAGTTCAAAATGATGTGAAGATTACTGATCCTACAGACATTGCCAACATACTGGCTGACAGGTTCAGTGCAAACGTCTCCCCTCCCCAAAAGGAGAGATATCTATATCAAGCGATTGCAGCCCCCAAACATCTCCAACGCCCAAGTGAGAACTGCTCTCTCCAAAGCAAAAACACAGCATCCATGGGACCTGATGGTGTCCCCGGCTGTGTGCTCCACGAACTCAACGAGGAATTAAACCCACAGCTAGGACAGCTGTTTAATCATAGTCTTACCTCTGGATACGCACTCCAGGAGTGGCGCACTGCAACTGTGGTCCCACTTCACAAAGGCGGTGCCTCCACCGACCCTGGAAATTACCGCCCATTAGCTTGACAAGCCTTATCTGCAAAGCCATGGAGAGGATCATAATGGACCTCATAAATAAAGACATAGGGAATTTGCAGACTTTGGATCCATCCCAGTTTGGCTTTGTCAAAGGCAGATCATGCCTTCTAAACTTGGTTGACTTTTTCAAACAGTCACCAAAGCCATTGATGAGGAAAGGCAGTCCATACAGCCTACCTCGATCTGGCGAAGGCCTTCGATACAATACCCCACTCGGGTATCATTGAAAAACTCATCAGCTTAAATGTTAACCCATACATCACAAGATGGGTTGCAAACTGGCTGAGTGACAGAACCCACAGGGTCAGAGTTGCTGGCGCCATGTCAGACTCAAAGCCTGTCACAAGTGGTGTACCACAGGGCTCAGTCCTGGGCCCACTCTTGTTTGGCATCTACTTTTCCAAGTACAAGCAAACACAGGAGGGTTATGGCTGACAAAGTTTGCAGATGACTGCAAACTGGCGCCATAGTGGAAAACACATCTGACACAGATATCCTTCAGAAGGGTCTCACAGAAACGGATAACTGGTGCCAGAGCCATGGCCTAAAGTTAAATGCCAAAAATGCATAGTCATACCCTTCGGGAAAAACAAGGTTACCCCTAGCTACCAAATAGGTGGCAATCCACTGAGCATAGAAGAAGTTATCAGGGACCTGGGGACCCAGGTTGATAGTAGTCTGTCATTCGACACCCATGTAGCTAAAGTAGTTAGGAAGACCTTCTACATTGCCCACCTTATCATGAAGGGATTCTCATCTAGATCAAGGGAGGTCATAGTCTCCCTATACTCATCACTCATCAGACCAATGATTGAGTACAATGCCCCATTCGAATGTATCTGACCCGACACTTGCAGCAGCTGGAGAGGCCACAAAAGTTCCTCACCAAAAGGATAAAGGGTCTCAAACATCTGTCCTATGCTGCCCGACTGAAAGAACTCCAGCTCTATTCAGTCGCCACCGCTTGCTCAGAGGTGACCTTTGCCTAACATACAAGGCCATGTCAAACCCAGATTTGATGAATATGCTTCACCTCAAAAATCTAGATCCGTCAGAGCCACAAGGCGGAGACTTAAACCTCGACACGGCTATTAATAGGACGCGCTGGAGGGATAGATTCATCACCCAAAGACTCCCTATGCTGTGGAATAAAATCCCGGTATATGTGAGGCAGAGCACCTCGCTGGCCTTGTTCAAGAGAAATCTTGACCAATGGATGGGAGATCGCAGATATACCCCAGGGATTACCTCAGTGTCACTGCTCAACAGAGGCACAGCAAAATAATGGGTATAGTTCCCCATACTAAAGGGGTGGCGTAAGCCACAAAACTATGGGCTAGGCTTGTAAATGCCCTCGGGCAGATAGCCTAGTATGAACCTATGAACCTATGAACCTATGAACCTGAATAGTAATATATTTAGTGAATGCCTAATATACTATAGTAGGTTCGTGGATGACATCCTTCTGTTGTGGAAGGGGGATGAAATACAACTGAATGGATTTATTAGGTATCTTGAAGGTGCTACTAGTTATCTTAGATTTGTTATAAATTGGTCTTTAACTAGTATAGACTTCTTGGATGTTACATTGTATAAGAATGATTTGGTCCGGCTTGACACCAAATGCTTTAGGAAAGCATGCTGGAAAAATAGTATATTACATAAATGCAGTATGCATCCTTCGCATATTTTTCCAAATATTGTAAAAGGTCAATCCTTGAGGTTATCATGTCTCAATACCAAGGACAAGGGTATGACTGAGTCCATTGGTAGCTTTCTGCATGACCTCTCGGCTAGAGGGTACCCTGATAAGTTGACAACCAATGTTTGCAAAGAGGTACAAGCACAGAGGGATCATAAAGGAGCCCCTTATTTTTCCACTAAACACAGGAATTATAATAATAGGCACCGTTATAGTAATCCGAATTATGGATATCCCAAGATGCTTTTTACATATTCTAGTAACATCTCTGAATTTTCTGACATCATCAGAAAGAATTGGCCTATACTATTAGTGGATGAAGGTATAAGTAAAGTAGTTGGGTGTCATCCCAGCTTTATTTTTAGAAATAATAAAAGTTTGAAAAAGATGTTATGCTATGGTCCTAGAGCTGCAATGACTGATTCTCCACAGGGTTTTGGAACTTTTTCTTGTGGTAAATGTAAAGCCTGCACTTTTATAGTTAGAGAACAAGTGTTTATTCATCCCAGCACCAGGAGAGAATTTCTTCCCAGATTTTTTGCCACATGTAACAGTAGCTGTCTAATGTATTTAGCAACCTGCACGCACTGTTTTAGTTTTTATGTAGGTAAGATGATGGGTAAGTTTAAAGAAAGGCTTTTGGAACATATTGGTAATATTAGGAACAATTTTTCCACTAATGTCTTGGCAACTCATACAGTTAAAACAGTACATAATATCTTTTACTTCAGAGTCCTGCAATTAGTTAAACCTGGTATGAGGAGAGGTGATGTGAATAATTTTTTGAAGAGTTTGGAAGTTAAATGGATAATAGCACTGCAAGCTCATAAAGAGCCAGGGCTTAATGCTAATATTCCTTTAAAGCCAGCATTAATTAAGAGAAGGTGAATTTGATTGGCTGTTTTTAGTAGGATGTGATTTTATTTTTTGTATAAATTATTAGTTTTGAGTTGCTTTTATGTGGATCTGAAGAAGCGGTAACTCCGTGAAAGCGCTCATCCCTCTTTTTTAAATAAAGAATCTACACAGGACGCTTTTTTTGGCCTTTATTCAGCTCTGTTGGTTTGCTTACTTTTATTTTTCTCATCTCAGGCAATAAAAATGCTCAGAAGTAGGAAAAGGCCACACAAGCTTTATGAAATTAGTTAAAAGAGATGAGAGAAAAGTGGATATGATTTCAACACACTTCATTGTTGATCACGAGTAAGAAGGGTAGAGTTAAAAAGGAAGGCTAAAGGGATAGCAAGGTACATGGAATCTTTATAATATAAATCTTTATAATTACACACACACACACACACACACACACACACACACACACACACACACACACACACACACACACACACAAACATTTATCTATATATCTATAAAGGAGCCCTTCATTTGTTTGAACTTTCAAATGTTCGAAACTCATATGGCCAACACCATATGAGCGAACGTTTGAAAGGCCGACAAATGATAGTGGAGATCCCGCTACAATGAGGGACTGGGAGATTCACCTTTCCTGCACTGTAGTGCAATCTTGGAGTGAGGATGTTTAAGTAGCAGGGGGTGTGGGGGTGCAGGGTGGCTTGCCCCCCTGCATAACGCAGTTTTACTGGGTTTATAGGTAAGTAAATGGTGCTATTTCAAGATGCTGGTCTTTTGGAATGTCGATCATATGGTGTCGGCCATATGAAAGTCGGCATTCTGAATGGTCGACATTCTGAAGTAGACCCATCTATGTATATATATATATATATATATATATATATATATCTTTCTATATATCTGTATCTATAGCTATACCTATATATAAAATTCATACCTATTTATCATATATATATATATATATATATATATATATATATATATATAAATACACACATAGATATAGCTAGATAGATACAGCATTTGAAAAGTCTTCATAGAATTTGTAGATTATTTTCTTCTACAACAGCAATCATGGAAACAGAGCAAACAAACACATCAGTGTTTGGCTGGATACAATGTTTTAGATTGGCTTTTGCACCTGTAATTTATATAAACAAATGTGTAAATTCTGTAATAAATATCAGTCATTTTATATTCTAAGCACATTAAGAATGCAGCTAAATGCATGCCAGGGATAAAATATGGCCCAGAGAATTTAGAAAGTAATAACTAACATTTAATTTTCAGACTTTACAACCCTCACAAGACCATTCACAATAAAGATGGAAAATTTTGATGCTATCAACTGCCTAACATTCTAAGACCAATAGATTCAAAAGTACAATTACCACTTCAACATCACAAGTGCAGATATACTAAGCACTAAGTCAGCTATCCACCCTGAGCATCAGACACAAAGTTTTTGTGTCCCTGAATCCAAAAATATATAAAACAGGGATATGGCAGAGTTCACATCACTTGCACAGAGTGTTCGGGGGGGGGGGGCAGGAGACCTAGGCTGACACAAAAGGTCTGTGAGTGTGTGTGAGTAAGAAAGAGAAGCAGGCAGACATTGGGATAAACCAACAAAGGCCAGTGAGACAACATGAGTTTTAGGCTGCATGGCTGAATTATGTAACTGTTGTGTGTTTGTCTGTAGGTTCCTCCAGGTGAAATTGGTGCGTGAGTGTCTGCATGAACACAGCCAAGCTTTGTGTTAGCTCTATGTCTTGGTATGTCAGACATATGTGAGTCATGCATGGTAGAGGTGCCAGTTCATCCTTGCCATCTCCAGTCATGAGAACTGGCTCTGTTAGGAGTTGCACTGGCATGTCCATGTCCACAGTCAGATGCACTGCTGCTACCTGACCGTGACTGATGTCTACTGGACTAGCTCTCCTCAAGAGGATGCCCAGGATTATGATCCTATGGCCTGCCATGTCTAGGTGTGGACAGCTCACCCACTGATGGAGCAGTGGAAGTACTGACACTATGGGAGTGTGATTAGGTATGACCAGATTAGCTAACAGCAGATGATGTCACTGACCTACATCCTTGATGATGCAGACCCCACCCAGCAGACATTCCATCACAAACATCACTCGTTCCAAAATGTCATTCATCCAATCCACTGAATCAGCAACATGATGGAGGCAGTCACACATGGTAGCCTGTGCCACATCTACAACCCTAAGCATTTCTCTGGAGCACCTATGGAAATGTGCCAGTGCCTCCATGATGGCCCTAAACATATGTTCAGTGGCACAGGAAGAGACACCTGGATCAGGTGGAAGATGAACAGCAGGCCTCCTCCAAGCATCCCTAACAACCTCCTGTGTGCCACCTTGCCCACATGTTGGCTACAGCCAGAGACAACAGGCACTGAAGCCACGGTGACCACATTTCCATGATCAATTGTCTCACCCTCCACCTGTTCAATATCTGTGGGCTTCCTGGAATGGGTAGGAATGGGCCTACTGGCTGTGTCAGATGGAATTACAGAGGATGGCTGTATGTCAACCTCAATGTCACATTCAACCTGTGCACCTACAACTGTGCCTATGTTTGGCCAACATCATCATCAGAGTCTGCTGAAATTCTGACATCAGGTGGTAGAAGTCCCACACTTGCACTGTCAGAATCACCCATGATAATAAGCAACAAATACAGAAAACAATTAATACCTAAACTACTACACTCCAATATATGTTAACAAAATAACAGTGCTGCCACTATTAGACAGTACAGCAATACACACATCAGTCCTGACATTAACATTACACACTAAATCATTTATTTAAATTGCTCATCGGTACTGACATAAAAATGTTTGGCTTACCATCTGCAGATGAGGGTGTCCTCTTGCCAGATGGCCCTGGAAAAAGTTAAGCAAAAGGTAAAGACAACATCATCATAATTAAGAGTAACACAGTGGGTAATACTTTCACCTGTTTATATGTCCATTAACTCTACTTTGAACAAGAACTTGGATGAAAACTCCAACCTAAGCTAATCAATCAGAATGTGTTGTTAACTGCAGCAATCTTCAACAACCCCCCACAAAAATAATTCTTGTGAAAGAGAAGTAACGTATTGATTTAAATAGTTTTACTCTACAACAGTATTCAACAACTGAGATAAAAAGCCTACCTGGAAGCTCTTCCTGGAACATGCTCGTTGTCCCTGAAACAGTAGCACCAACATTGAGGAAATCTGTTTTACACTTTCCTGAGAGTTCTCTGGATCCCTAACAGTGGACAGAAACTCTTCATTTGGCATTAGTGGTAGCTCTGTAGCACACCTCCTCTGGTAACCATCTGATCATGGCAGACTGCAGCTAATCTCCTCCATGCAGATGAAATAATTTCATTGGCCCTATGGTGCACCTGCTCATATGTCCTATTGTGCCACCCACAGCATTAATATCGTTGACAGTCTGCCACCAAATCTGCATTCTGCATGCCATACCTCCCCATCCTCTTTCAAGCATTTGGCCTAAAAGCATCAACAATAACCTGATTTTCAGCATCAGTGAAGAGTAGTCTTTGAAGATTGAAATACCTGGGTGGCATAGTCCTATGTGTCCTGAAAGACAATAGAAGGATAATAAACATAAGTATCACATAACTACAAAATAACTGTTCTCAGATAAAACAGAAAAGGTAGCATTTCAGTATTACCCACTGTGGAAACATAAAACAGTCTAAAGATTTGAGATATTAACAACAGGTTGGATGCAAAAAAGGAGTGTAGCAATAGCAACATATCCCTGTTTGTGCCAAAACAGAAATGCAGCTTTGCTCCCCCCTCAAAAAAAGAGCGGGCAAATGATACATTTTGCTAACAAACCATCTTTGAATTGCTAAAAGTACTATCAAATGAACTGTCCTTGAAAGATTTCTACAGTTTAACACAGAACACCCCGTTTTAAGGTATTGCCAATCATGTATATCTGTGAAATGCCTTGACAGACATGCCCATGGCATCAGTACACTTCTAACTAATGCATACAGATAAAAGTGTAACAGCCTTTTTGTCAGACTTTTCTTAATTACAATCTCTTATGTCTCTAACAGACACAGGTAACCTATACATAGTTCATCTCTCAAGCCCCTGCTTACACTTATCAAAGGTATCAGAACTTGTCAGAGATTTGGGATGCATGGCTAGGCTTAAAAAGGACCTTGTGGTCATTAGCCTAGTAAACACCTATGAACCTGTTCCAGCATATGCAGTATGTAGATGACAAAATGCAAGCATACCTTCTCAAGTTTAACAGTCCTCTATGCAGCTATGACCCAAAGTAATAGCCTCTTTTCTGTGTTCTCCACATAAACAAGTCTCCTCACCTTCAGTTTTCCTAGCTATGTGGTTGCCTTTTTGTGGTGTAGATTCAGGACCGTTAGCACAGTGATGATGCAAATCAGGTGTGAACTCAATTGAATTTCTGAATTCCAAATACTTGGCTCTGCGTATCAGATGTAAACATAGTGCAGGCACTCCCTCAATGTTTGTTTTAATAGATTGCAGCTGTTAATGTTTACTGGTTGGGAGAAGAAAAACACAACAGCACTGCAGGATGCTCTACATCCAATGAGTATGTCAGGTTAGACTTGCAAAGTTTTAGACGTAAGGTTGGAAATGTAAGTAAGCAGCACAAAATTCAATGGTTCTGTTCATTAACATTCAACCCCCATCATTTGTTAGCAACTGTGTATGATATTACTGCCATTTAATATCCTCACACATTTTAATGCCAATGATATAGAATGGCTTACTGACTGCATGTCTCAGATTACTGGTCAGATAACAAAAGAATGTGCAATAAACACAGAGAGGTAAGACAGAGCTATATATTTCCAAGCAATAGTCATAACTGGTTGTATGATCACTTAGTGCACTATATCTAAAAATACTAAATATACAAATAATAGTTGTATGGTTTCATATTACTGTAGATGATATTGCAGTTGGTTGTACGCATAATTATTTCATTTCCTTGCTGCAAGCTGTTTATGTGGCAAAGATGGATAAGGCACCCTTCCTGTGTTCTGAAGGTTCATTGGAGTGAGAGTTCAAATCCAGACCTATGTAGAAATATCTCATGTGTACCAATATTCTCTAGTATGTATGTCATAGATTTATAGATTGCTTTTCCTCATTTCAGCTACTTGTTCCTTTTTTTCTTTTTTGTTTTCTTTTCTTTCCTTTTTAGGGGGGGGGGGCAGTGTTTGTGCAATGCACCGCTTAGCTCAATCACAGAAACACAGGAAAATGAATGTCAGGTTTGGCTGTGCTTTTCTCATTTGCATGATGCACGACAGTGCGCAAACTGGATGACTGGCCTAACCAGGAATCAGACAGAACACTTGCAGACAGGACTCACACAGCCAATAATTGAAACTGGATACATTCAATTAATTCTGTTGTGTACCACACAAACCCACTAAATGGCATTGCACAGTGCTTAACATAGAGACCTTAAGAATGATTAGCAAATTAGAGAATGTCATGTAGCTAGTCCTGTGGCAGAAAGTGTAAATGTAGGACTGGAGTACAGATGGTCCTGAGTTCTAGTATCGGGTGTCCAACCTTTTTGTTACTGTTGTGACAGTGCAGTTTATAGCAATGAACTGATAAATGGACAAGTGTTATTTCAACATTCTTGTGGCAACAGGTGTAAGTGTAGGACTGCTATGCACATGGTTCTGCGTTCTAATACATGATATTCCATGCACCTTTACTGTTGTTACACTTCCATTATATTCACTCTCACTTATACACTTTAAATAGTGGAACTGATATTAATTATATGTATTAAGGATGAGACACCATTATTGTGTTTTCAGCTGTATGACTGAGGGTATACTGTATACTATATTTCTGTAAGTATAATTCTGCTGTCTGGACTTGCATTGCCTTCACAATTACCTAAGACAAATACACAAATGGATCTATATCCAATAACCTTGTCAGGTCACATGCATACATGTATAACAACTCAAACTGTCACCTGTATTGATGTAGGATTCCTGACTATGTCTGAGCAGCACTTCTTCTGTGGCAAAGATGGAAAAATTAATGCTGTAAAAGAAAATGTTTTGCCCCTTATGCCTAGGTTGGCATCCCACAATGTAACAATTAATTTTCTCAGTGTATAAAGGTAAAAACAAATGTGTCAGGTCATTATATTTATGGCCCAGGTGCATGTCTGCAAACCTAACTTACCTAACTTACCTTCCAATTTTGAATATATATTTCCGGGGTAGACACCCCTCAAACTAAGGCTAAGTGTCAGATTAACCTACCAATTTCAATTATTTAATTCCTCCCTGCTTGGCACTGCTGCTCTCCACTTAACACTGCACAAACACAGTTGCCATCATTGCTTGGGTTTGTGCACTACCAGTAAACATAATAACTTGAATTGGTGGGAAAGCATCAGTTTCCATTGCTCTAGTTTGGCTGGTCGACATGGCTGGCATTAGAGAGGAAGGTGCCAGGTTTAGGGAACAGAGGTAGGGTGTCCAGGACTCCTGGTAAAGCACCACAGCCAAAGGCTTCTGTGGGGGACTATTCTAACTCCCAGTACAAGTCTGAGGCATGGAATAAGTTTGGCCTAGGCTGTATCCAGTCTTACTGGTATCCCATGCACTGGAGACCAATATAAGTATCATTTTAATGACCTACATAGGAGAAAAAGAGATACTCTCAACCACTGTTTGGAGGAATTTGAGACTGCGGACATCCCACACCTCTGTTAGTATGACATTAAGACAGTACTCGTATGGCTTAGAAAGCTAAATATAGGTAAGACTGGTATGCATAATGCTCTTCTCTTCTTTTCTGTTCTTTCCCCAGCTGACAGTGAGCATGAGTTCAATCAGCAGGCACATGTTGCTCGATTAGAGAGACTGAGAGAAGCAAGTGGTATATATGTAGCAGAAAAGAAGTGTTATTGTAGCATTAAAAGTTAAAGATAGCTTTTTTGGTCTTTTATAGAGTTGTATCAAATTGAGCATGTATATCTCAACTGTAAAAGCAAGTATGCATGCATTAGTCTGTAGCACAAACCAATTGCGAGAGTCCAATATTAAACTATAGTCACAGGTTGTGGGTTCATATACCAGAATTCACAACTATACAATACTGTTGTTTCGTCAATAATATTTAAGTTAAATTAAAAACAATATACCAGTGGCACAAATGCCTTGCTGTAAACTGTAATCCATATATTTGGAACACGCATATGTGCAATACATGCACATTTTAAGGATTACTTTCAGCAATCTGTAGTATATTGTGTATCTCTTAGGATGTATACTTAAATGTAATCCTTCAGTTACAGGAGTTGTATAATTGTATTAATGCATTGTATATTAATTTTATCTTTTTTTCTCAAACCCAACCCTTATCTCTCTTTTTATTTTCTATTACGTGTCATCAAAATGTCTCCATGTCATCCATGTGTACCACATCATTAAATTTTACACAGCACAGCGAGGTAGGCCAGCGTCAGTGGATCAGCCTGCCCCAACTTTACCGACTCCAGCAATGATGCCCAACATGTCTGGGAGCTAAGCTGGCAGCACTGCCTCTGCTCGCCCTTTACTAGCTGTACCATTAGGTAGTATTGCCAGAGAAGCTGGTGCAGTGGTACTCTCCGGGAGCAATGGTGGAGGTGGTGATTCACCCACAGCGAGTTTCCAGGGATGGTGCGTAAGGTTGTGCGCACACCATTGGTGTATGCCTATGCCAGATGGAGAGGTTACTCTCCCTTATGGTCCATAGGAGGAGAAGGAGGAGACATCAAGTACTCCAGCCAACAGTGGAGTAAGGAGACAGTGATGACAGTTCAGTGGGTGAAGACTTGATTCTCACTGTCTCCAAGCTTGATGTCTATGAGCCTGCATTGTCCCCTCCATTACCCTAATCATGGTGTCCTCCAACCTTTTGGGTCTATCAACATCCCTGTCTCTTGTCTTGTTTGTCTTGTATGTTTGCATTTGCTTCCTCTCCTGCCCAACTTACCTGACCCAGACATACCTATGTCCCTTACCCAGCATTCATCTCTTATTGAACTGAAAAATAAATGGGCACCTGTCCCACAAAATAAATTGTACCATACATAGCTTTTATTTCACACACATATCTTTTTGACACACTTGATTCAGTCCAATTGGATATACAACTTGATTGCGTTATTGTCACTCATCTTTGTGGAGGTGATAATCCAAATTCAGTTAATATTATGCACATATTTTCAGTTTACTTTGTTAAAAAAATGGATAGCTATGGTTCTTTCCTACCTCCCTCCTGCACATTCCTGTACTGTTTTCCCTGCTTGCTTCCCATTTAACCACTTTCTTATCTACCCCATTTTAACACCTTTAAACTTGTGAAAAAATAGAATCACACACAACACATGTAAGTAGCAGACAAAATAGATCCCTTCACTTTTTGGGAGCTGTGTTTGCAAGGAGGTGTGCATCATGCACCAATGTGCAGTGAAGGTGACTGGTGATACAATGCTGCAGTTACCCCCACACAATGCCACTTAACCCTGCTGCGCAATGCTAACACACAGCAACACATGTACTATAAAGAATTCATCTCATTGGATTATCAATGTTTATGTAAAAGTCTTTCAAAATATTGGCTACATCTGGTTTCAAATCCAGTATTGTCTGGGTTCAAAAAGAAATTTGTTAATGCATTTACACCTGCTGCCACATGGGTCTATATTATAACATCAAAGTCTAAAAACATTGAATGTTATAATATTGACCCCATTCAATCGAAACACCAGAAAACTGAACAGTCAGAATAGTGATTTTTTTTCCCAGGGAAAAAATTTGCTGTTCCGACAAACATACACACAACTCAAGCACACCAAAATAAATAATCCACACACATACACTTCACGAAACCCTACACTAAACCAGACATACACCACTAGCTACCCACTTACCTTAGCCCAACCCTAACCATAAAGTCCCTAACTATCGCACACTCACCTTACCCGCTCCTTAACTCACCTACCCCACCCTAACCCTCACGTCCACACAATCGCACATTTACCTGACCCGCACCCTAACTCTAACTCACTTAACCCACCCCTAATCCTAAAGTCTTTCACTACCACACACTCATCTCACCTGCGCCCTAACCCTAAAGTCACTAACTACTGCACACTCACCTTAACCCAGTCCGTTCGCTCACTTACCTTAACCCGGTCCGTAACCATTGCATCACACTTACCTGAACCCAATCCGTAACCTCTGTTCGCTCACTACCCTAAACCCAGTCCATAACCATCTCACCACACTGCTGTAAATAGTGAAGCCACAGACCACTCAAATCTTACCCTAGCTAAAATTTCGATGTTCCGAGGCTTCGCTATTGTCAGCTTTCCCACTAAAGGGTTCGATATTATAACATTCGAAGTTTTTGAACTTCAAATGTTATAATATAGACCCCTGCCACACAGCCAGTTAAGTAGCAGATGTATTTCATAGGCTCTGTACTAACTCTCAGAATTTAGCAATGCAGTTCATGTTTGCGCATTGCTTAACTAATCATAAATAGGGAAAGTATTGAAAATGTGTATCTCACATGTGCAAACACTTTTCCAACTGTCACGCAAACCTGCTGCTTGCAGCACTATGCAAAAGTAAATATTGTTATGTATTACTGCTGCTTACTGTTCATTTCCTGTCTATGACATGAAATTACATGTGGAATCATAAACTGAAGGCCCTATCTAACATTATGTCACATATTTACAATACAGCCATGTGTTGCCTCCCCCCAAGAACTACAACCCTGGTGTCTTAGTACTTTTCCCACACATATATCACCTACACTACAGAAATTAATATCAAATGTTCTGTAATATGCAATGCACATCAATCTGGTTACATGCAGAACTAGAACTATTGACCCATAAGCCTAAAAAGCCTTATCGACAAGGCTAGGGAAGGGATCAACATGGAACTTATACACAGGGACATGGGTGACCTTCATCACAATTGACCCAACCTATTTTGGTTTTGTCAGGGGTAGATCTTGCTTATTAAACCTAGTGGATTTCTTTGACACTGATCCCGAAGGCCTGGTTGAGGGATAACAGGACATACCACTTATGATGAGTTATCCAAGGCCTTTATATCATAGAGAAAATCTCCCATCTGGGAATTAACCCATACATTACTAGATGGAGAGCCAACTGGCTCGCTGACAGAACATATGGAGTACCACAAGGATCCGTGCTGGGCCCTCAACTGTTTGGAAACAGTCCCCCTCTGAAGTCCAGGCAAAGGGAGATGGCCTGTGGCTTACCAAGTTTTCAGATGACTGTCAACTGAATGCAGTCATATGCAGTTCCCAAATGATGTTAGCATATTACAGAAGGGGCTGACACAGACACATGATTGCTGCCAAACTCACAGACTGAGCCTTAAAGCAAAAAATGCCTCATTGTCCCCTTTGGCAATGAAGTACCCCTGCTAACTATGATATACACAGCATCCCTCTAAGCTCAAACACAGTGTTGCGAGACTTGGGAATAAATGTTGACAGATATCTACACTTCAATCACTATGTGTCCATAGTGGTGAGACCCACATTCTGCATTGTGCACCTCATATATAAGGCCATTGCATCCAAGACCAGGAAGGTCATAGCACTGCTGTAGTCTACCCTTATCAGACCACTAGTTGAGTACAATGCTCCCATCTCTCTGTACCTCACCAGACACCTATGGCAACTGGAGAAAACACAGAGGTTTGTGACCGGGAGAATCCAGGGCCTCCAAAACATAGCATACATGGAAAGACCTGTCACTGTACTCAGTATCATGCAGGCTGCTGAGAGGTGAACTATGCCTGACCTACAGAGCAGTCTCAGACCCTGCCCTACTGGAAATGCTGGACATCTTCAAATCAAATGGGACAAGAATAACTTGCTCCAGGGATCTGAACCTAGCCTGTGACATAAACAGAACATGCTGGGGAGAACGATATATCTCCCAACAATTGCCACTCCTCTGTAATAGGCTCCCACTGCATGTGAAGCAGCGCTGCTCAATGACCCCATTCAAGTGCAACCTTGACAACTGGATAGGAGAATGTAAATTCACCCCTGGGGTGGCACCTATGTTCCTCAATGATAGGGCCAGTCTGTGCTGATCACAAAATAACTCTGCAAACAATGACCATCTAATTATGGTCAATAGCTCATTAAGGGTACTTGAGTTTTTACATGACTAGGCTTGTAAACATGCTAGTATCATAGAGGAGGTTACTAGGCTAGTTTATTCCAGAGACAGGGCATCCTCTGGGAGACAAACCTGTCTCTTCAGCAGGTTTTGTTGATATCACGTATTAGATTTAGGCCTTTTGAGTGGGTAATACGCGAGACGTTAGACCATTAGGCTGGTAATCTCCTATGAATCTATGAAGCTATGACCCTATGCAGGCCTCCCAACATCTTCTGTCCAACATGCCCTGCTGATGTCATCCACTATAAGTTGACCTACAGTCTTGTAAAAGTCAGACTTGTGCTGTGGAAGTTGCTTAAAGTACTGAGTTCTGTAGTCTGTTTACTTAGATAGGCAGGGGTTCTATTCTCACTGCAGTCAACTGTGTATGTATGTGTATGTGTCTAGACAGAAAAGGAGAAGTGTGTATCCTACAGTTACTGCTTCAATCCCATGGGTTGACAGTATTTTGATACTTGCATATACCTGCACATCCATTTCATGAAAGCCTCCCAACATCTTCTCTCCAACATGCCCTGCTGATGTCATCCACTATAAGCTGACATGCGGTCTTGTAAAAGTCAAACCTGTGCTGTGGCAGTTGAATAAAGTACTGAGTTCTGTAGTCTGTGTACTTATACAGGTAGGGCTTCTATTCTCACTACAGTCAACTGGAGTGTGTGTGTGTGTGTGTGTGTGTGTGTGTGTGTGTGTGTGTGTGTGTGTGTGTGTGTGTTTGCTTGACATTACAGAGAGCCATTTACATCAGCATGTGAGACACTGCTATTACTATATTCTTGTCAACAGACACTGCTGATGTCATCAGCTATAAAGTGTTGTCTGAGACATTCCAAGTCAGGTTTGAGCTATGGTGCTTATATGAAGTACTAAGTTCTGTGGACTGTGTACCTAGATAGATAGGGGTAATAGTGTCACTGCAGCCAACTGTGTGTGTGTGTGTGTGTGTGTGTGTGTGTGTGTGTGTGTGTGTGTGTGTGTGTGTGTGTGTGTGTGTGTGTGCATGCGTGTGTGTGTGTTTGTCTGTGTGTGTGTGTGTGTGTGTGTGTGTGTGTGTGTGTGTGTGTGTGTGTGTGTGTGCATGTTTGTTTGTGTTTGTGCTCTTGCTTAAAATTACAGAGAGCCTTTTACACCAGCATGTGGAACACTGTTATTACCATATTCTCCTCACTGGACACTGCTGATGTCATCGGCTATACCTGATTTGTGGATGTGCACTATTCCCACCAGGACAGGGTCAGAGACTGTCCTGCAGGCCACTAGAAGTCACCTCATCCTATACAATGCTGATTATATTGATGTGGCTTTCAGTCTATCCACATACATAATGGCATGGTTTATAAGCCTTGTGTTTTCTTGGTGATAAACCCCTGTGATATCTCCAGCTGCTGCAGGTACATACAAGTAAGAGCATTATACTATATTAATGTTTTGATGAGATTGAGTATGGTGCTGTCATACAATCCTAACATCTGAATATGATGGAATGACTTATGATGTGCACAACAAAGGCTTTCAATACCAGTGTGGACACTTGGTGGTCGAAATTCAGATTGCTGTCTACATGTGTTCCCAGTGGTTGCATCACTTGATTTCAGCATCGGAAGACTGTTGTCAATGCTGTAATTAGCATGGAATTCTGCTTTTCAGAAAGACAAAATAAAGACACATTTCTGCATTTATTTGTCACCAATCATTTGTCTGTGTTATCCTCTCCTGTAGTATGTTATCATCATTGGTGGACTCAATGATTGCACCCAATATGCAAGAATCAGAAAACTTGGTAAGCCAAAGGCCATATACTTTAGCCTGAACTGTCGAGAAATAGATTCCTAACAGTAAAGGGCCAAGCACAGATCCCTGGGGTACACCAGTGGAGACAGCTCTACTAGTACAGGTTGATTTACCAATTTTCACAGTATGTGTTTTGTCAGTGAGCAAATTGTTTACCTATCTAGTGATGTAAAGGTTAATCTCCAGCGGGAAGAGTTTCTCAATGATACCTAGATGGGGGATTGTGTCAAAACCCTAGGCCAGATCAAGATAGGCAGTATGCACTGTCTTACCTTCATTAAGGCCTATCACAATAGACTGTGATAACATCACAGATTACCTATGGTGTGACTCAGCACATACACCTTTCCAATACGGTTGAATACAAACTTCAACACACCTTCCACATGGGCTATGCTCCTGTAGAAGGGTGTACATCAACATGCATACATCTGAGTTGGGAGGGGCGCACCTGATGCATGCATGTATAGACACACCCTGACTCTGTTCAGCTGTGGGGTAGACCAACATGTCATCATGGACCTTCTCTAAATGGACACTAGTAATATCCTGGTTGTGTGCAACAGACTTGCGTGAGTTGTTAATGCTACATCATATCTGTTGCATCTCATAGATGTCCTCAAAGAGGTCATTGAAGGCATGTATGATGACAGCACTATCATACTGCTGAACTTGACCAAGCCAAGGCATTTGACACAAATCCACACTGAGGTATTCAATCAACACTGTCAGATGTGTCAGCTATGTTACCAAGTGGGTAGACCAGTTAATCACATACGTGGCATCTAACTATGTTGATATATGTGAAGTGACCTATATCGCAGGTCCAGTGATCAGGTCCTTACATCAGAGGTGTCTGCTAGTCTCTTTCTTGTGCATTATTTAAGTGATGGACATCACAGATGACATGTACATCCTGTGTCCAAACAACTGCCTGAAGGACTACAGATTGTGGGAAATCATTAACTTGTGATATTATATAATACAGATAGTATCAACACGCACCAAAGATTGCTGCCACAGCCATGACAACACCTGCAATGACAATAAAACATAGGGGAATTTGTTACATCAGGAAAACAAACACACAAGCCAAGTATAATGTGGACATCACACCCTATAATCAGACCAATAGGTATGTAACCTGTGTTCAGGAGATGGTAAGTGGAATATCCACCAGCATGTGGTCACAGTTCTGACTACTCCCTTGTATGTAACACAAGTACTGAGTATGTGAAGGACATTCACATCAGAGGCCATAATACTTCCATAGTTCTCAGCCTTAGTCACACCAGTAATTCAGTACACTATACCATTCTTCATGTACCTCCCTATACATCTTCCACTGATGTGTAACTGGAGTGCACCACCTTTGTCACAGTGAGCTGTCACATGGCTTATTGGCCATACCTAGGTATTCTTTTTATGGCATAAATATGACTGATGGCGTGGAACCCCCATCAAGTTGTTACACCAGATGCATGTGTGCTACTTGTTCTGGTGATGCACAGAGTGCATTACATAGGTGTTTGACAAATATAAAGGCATGGCATGGATAACATTCATGACAATATGGATTGTGCTGTATATATATATATGCCATGCTCAGCAGTCACCTAGCCTGTATTGCACATAATGTCACATTCAGGTTGTGATGCTCCCTCACTGGCCCAGTAATCAAGGAGCCTCAATCCTCACCACTAGCACCAGTGAGGGAAGTACACATTGGGAAGATGACAAGTACACACACAGTAAAGTGCAATTTCCCTTAGGAGCACACCGAGATCGCAGTCAGTCTGGGGCTGGTTTCTCCCGCTTTCTCCAGATCCCCAGTAAGACTCCCCACTGGCACAGCTATAGGGTTGAGATCTCAGCTGAGGGGTCAAGCCAAGACCTCCAGCACCCTCTCTGTCTAACCAGTGCTTCGTGTCCCTGCCCAAATAGCTGACAGACACATACTTTGAGATTTGATTTATATATAAACACACACACACACACACACACACACACACACACACACACACACACACACACACACACACACCTGGCACAGGTTTACTAGCTATGTCCCCTACTGCCCAGACTATAAGGTAGTTAGAACTGCTACCAACCCTACTTATCAGCTAATTAAGGCCCTTACAAAGGGTGACCAATCCTACTGTGTAATGTTAATATTATTCAAATGGTAAGTGTGACCAAGAGCAAGGCTATTGGAGTGGTCTATACAGTGTCATCAAAGACATATGTAAGTACTCTAAGAGCTTAAACATCTCTAAACAAACCAGCCACAATTAAGAGGTTTAACTATATTTAATAATAAATAATAAAAGAACAAGACAATACTCAAATAACTCAGTAACCAAAGAGTTGAGAATCACAGGAAATATTTGAAAACAATATTGCAGGACAGTCTCAAATAAATACAGAAAACATCTAAACTAATCTTTACTATATTCCTATCTATAGCTAAAAGAAATTATTGTACCCTAGACTTACTTACAGAGCAAGGTAAATGCAGATGATGGATGTTTCTAGGTCCAAGACAAGATACAAAATGCCCTGTCTCTCTATCTGAGTGAGCTCTTAAACTAATATCACATATTACTGCTGGGTTAGCCTGGATAACACCATTCTTTGTCACTTGCCTTCAGTTCCCAGGCTAACAGAAGCTAACATCTCTCTGTCAAAAATCCATATCTCTCAGATCTTTGCCCAGAACTGGAAGTCATAAAACAATTAAACACGTTTACATTTTAAACTTAGTAATTATTTATGTTTCAAGACAATAGAAAAATCTCTAGCTCCAGACATTGTGTTTGTTTCACTGAAACAGAGAGATAACACAATTATAAAACAATTTCCATTTATTTTCTTGACGTTTTTCAAGTTAACTCTGTATGTTCCAACTTATACTATTAAAACATACATTTGCACAAGTATATAGTTTATATACATTTCTGTTCTTTTCCAGTAGGGTACACTGTGTTTACATTCTTGAAGCTCAGTACATAATATACAGTTCAACACACACTTCTGCACCAGTAGTTTAATATACACATAACATATAGTTCTCTTACATTTCTAAGACAAGCATATGAATCATATTAATGCTCACAAATGACATATCATTACTTACAAAATTCCAGATAGCTGGGATGACAGTGTCACAATTCCTCCCCTCCAAAAAAACAAAAAAGTTAAGCTAGTTTTTCAAGTGCCCCTTGAGAAGCTTACCTTGAGAGGGTTGAGCCTATCTGGGAATACCTTACCCCATTCCCTGTCTTGAGACCCCATCTGCGTTGGCATTGCTAACCCCACTGTGGTGCTGCACTGTCATATCATATGCTTGCAACCCTAGGCTCCACCTTAGTAACTTGGCATTTTGCTGGCTGGCTTGACATAGCCACGTTAAGGGATTGTGGTCTGTAATTACATTGAATTTCCTTCCATACCAATAAGGCTGAAGTTTCTGCAGTGCCCACACTATGGCTAGGCATTCCTTTTCTACAGCTGCATAGTATTCCTCTCTGGTTTGGAGCCTACGACTGAGATATACCACTGGGTGCTCTTCTCCCTGTGGAAACCTGGCTAAGTATAGCCCCCACCCCATGGTTGGAAGCATCCACCTGCACAACAAATTATTTGCTGTAATCTGGACTGGATAACACAAGGGATCCTCCCAAAGCTCCTTTAAGCTTCTGAAATGCCTGCTCACATGCTGGGGTCCACACTACCTTATCTGGCCTGTTTTTTCCATGTCAGGTCTGTGAAGGGAGCAGCTATGGTACTATAACTGAGGACAAACTTTATGCAGTACCCTGCTATCCCTAAGAATGCCCTCATCTGCTTTTTGGTAACAGGTGCAGGCCATGCCTGAATGGCTTACACTTCGGCAGGATCTGGCCTGATCTTACCATTCCTCTCTATGTCCCAGGTAGGAGACCTCTGCCATACCCACCTGACATTTGCTGAGCTTAATGGTCAACCCTGCCCTCTGCAGTCTGCCCAGCACCTCCCTGACATGCTGAAGGTGCTCTTGCCAGAAATGGCTGTCGATGGCAATATCATCTATGTAAGCAAGGACAAAATCTCCTGCTCCTGCTAGGATATGATCTACGAGTCTCTGGAAAGTCGCTGGGGCATTTTTCATCCCAAAGGGCATCTTAGTGAACTCATACAAGCCAAAAGGAGTCACAAAGGCTGACCTATGTCTAGCACTGGGAGTCAAGGGCACTTGCCAGTAACCCTTGGTAAGATCAATAGTGGTAAGATGCTTAGCTCCACCCAGCTGCTCTAGGGCTTCATCTGCCTTAGGCATGGGGTAAGCATCTGACTCTGTGTGACTATTTAATTTCCAGTAGTCCACACAGAACCTGGTGCTGCCATCCTTCTTTGGTACTAGCACCACTGGGGAGGTCCAGGGACTGCTGGACTCCTGAATTATCCATAGTTCCAACATTTCCTATATCTCCTCCCTCAGAGTCTCTTTGACTCTCTCAGGCACCCTATAAGGGGCCTGATTAATAGGCCTTTGGGGTCCTGTATCCACATGGTGCTGCACCAGGTGGGTGCACCCTGGTTTCCCAGTGAACATGTCCCTAAACTCCTGTAACACTGCTCGGATTTCTTGAACCTGGGTAGGGGATAGCTGTTTGGACATTGCTACCCCTTCCACTGAGGAGTCAGTCCAAGCCTCACTAAGGAGATCAGTCGCTAGATCCCTTTCAGCTCCTCCTAAAAATCCACTGCAAATACTCAGCACAAGGACCTCCGTATCATGGTAAGGCTTCATCATGTTAACATGGTACAGTTTGTGCCCCTGCCTTCTACCTAGCAGTTATATCATGTACTTAACATCACTGACCTTCCTTACCACCTTGTAGGGTCCCTCCGAAGCTGCCTGTAGCTTGTTGTGTCTGACAGGAATGAGAACCACCACCTGCTGCCCAAGATCATACTCTCTAGCTCAAGCATTCTTGTCATACCAGACCTTTTTCTGCTGTTGGGCTTCTGCCAAGTTTTCCTGGGCCAAGCCCATGAGTTCCCTGAGCCTTGTGCTGAGGTTTAGGACATATGCCACAACAGACTCCTTGTGGGATTCACACTCACCCTCCCACTCATTTCAAATCAAATCTAGAGGTCCCCTCACCTTATGCCTATACAACTCAAAGGGTGAAAAACCTGTGGATTCCTGTGGAACCTCTCTGTAAGCAAGCAACAGATATGGCAAATATTTGTCCCAGTCCCTCTTAAACTGGTCTGCAAATGCCCTTAGCATTGTCTTGAGTGTAGAGTTTAACCTCTCAACAAGAACATTAGTCTGGTAATGATAAGGGGTGGTCTTTAGGTGCTTCACCCCACAGTACTTCCACAGACAAGCCAGCAGGTCTGACATGAAATGCGCACCTCTGTCAGTCAGTATTTCTTTTGGGAAACCTACCCTGCTGAAATTACCACCTTTACATCCACAATGTAGGACAGAGACACTGCCTCAAGGTATCTGGTAGCATAATTTACTACCACTAGGATATACTTTTTCCCCTGTGGAACTTGGGGTACTCAGAGGCCCTATGCTATTCATAGCTACCCTCTGAAATGGCTCCTCAATCACAGGAAAAACATCAATGGAGCTTTCACCTTGTCTCCTGCCTTGCCTACCCTTTGGCACTACTCATAGGTCCTGCAGTACCCAGTTACATCTCTGGAAATCCCAGATTAATAGAAGTTCTGCATAATACATCTGTTTGTACATTTTATGCACATTTGACCTGCAAAGGGAACATCACGGGCTATGGCTAGAAGTGCCAGATGGTAGGCTCTAGGCACTACCAACTGTTGTATTCTCTCACCCACTAACCCTCCCTCAGGGTCCACTCTCTATAGAGTAACCCTTTGTCCCAGTATACAGATTCACCTTTCCCCTGAGAATCAGATGCCTCACTAGCTACCTCCCTCAGGCCTTGTAATGTAAGGTCTGAGAGCTGAGCCTGTCTCAACTCTCTCTTAGTAACCTTCCCAGCTCCCCTTCCACAGGAAGTCTGGTATTCTCTGACAGCGGTGCCTCACTGTCAACCTGGGTATTACTACTCACCTCTGCACTTGCAGTCACTCTGTCCAAGGGAACATCAATACCCACAAGCAGCTGTGGCTCACTTTAATTCTCACTGCTACAGGGTAGCTCCTTCCCTAAAGTAGCCACCTCACCAGTCCTGGTTGCATGTGTGTGGTCTGTCTGGGTCTCCCCCAGGCTACCAGACCCACATGCTTGTCTTCAAGCCTGACTGCATGTAACTGCATGCACACAGGGTATGTCAACATCAAAATCATTTCCTATCAGGACATCTGCAGGGATATCCTCAAACACACCTACTTCCTTGCTTCTTTTTCCACCCTCCCAGGCAAGGTGAACCCTAACTAAAGGTATTTGGAATGGGGTCCGTCCTAAAGTTCTGTCTGGAGTAGTGCTCCTCTTTAACCATTGCAGGCTTCACAATGGTTAGGTCAGAGGCTGTGTCTCTCTTAGCCATTGCCTCTTTCCCATTCACTAAGATAGGATACAACCTCTTGTGGTAGTTTGGTACCCTTGTTGTCTTGAGACAACTCACTGCTGGCATTTTGTCATTCCCACTTACTGGCTTTCCCATATTTTGTTCCCCACTTTGCCACCGTGGACATCTATATGCTAAATGGCCCTACTGGAGGGTGGGGGTGTGGCCTAATGGTTAAGGTGTTTGCCTTACAAACGCAAGGTACAGGTTTTTGCCACACACGCAACAGGTACAGGGGAATCTCAGGGGGATAATTGGATAGGCTAAATTGCTTGGCAGGGCAGTTAGCCTAGTACTAACCCTATACTATACCTTGCATTTAAAGCATTTAACCCTTGGTCCTGGATGTGTACCTGGACTGGTGGCTTCACCTGCTACTGGTGGACTCTGTTGGGACAGTCTGGGCTGCCCACCATGGGTTCCCTTAGA
Source organism: Protopterus annectens (assembly GCF_019279795.1). NCBI lineage: Eukaryota > Metazoa > Chordata > Ceratodontiformes > Protopteridae > Protopterus > Protopterus annectens. The sequence goes on from NC_056735.1 coordinate 39,123,703, forward strand.
CCCAGGAGCAGCACTGGGTGTCGCTTTCCTGTGCAGTGATGCCTTGCTTGCTAGATGCAGGTCTCCCTTCTTCCCCAATTCACCTGCAGTAGTGCATTGTCTATCAGTTAACCAGATTCTCATGTCCTCAGGCAAAGTGCTAAGGGCTTGTTCCCTCACCAAAAGGTCTGCCAGCCCTTCAGAAGTGGTGACCTGACATTCACTCACCCACCTATGAAAATAAGTGCTTAGTTCAGCAACATATTCCCACACACTTTTATCTGTCTTGCGTCTGTGCTCATTAAACTTTTTCCTATAAGCTTCCGATGTTAACTTAAAATATTATAGCAAACCATTCTTTACAACATTATAATTTCAACAATCAATATCAGATAGTTTAGAAATTGCAGTTATAGCTTTACCATAGAGTAAGGGGGTCAGGAAAAATACCCAGAGCCCTTGGTCAATATTATACTGTTTACATACCCTCTCAAACATATGAATGAAACTATCAAAATTATCCCCCTCTGTAAATTGTGGAAGAAATTTACTGACTGTTGTTGGCATCTGGGGTTCGGTTACTCCCTTCTGCATTACCTCCATGACTCTGTTGAAGAGTCAGTATCTCCTTTTCATGTTGCCTCTGCTTCTCATTCTCTACAGCCTGCAGATGTCACAGTTTCTCATTTTCCTCGGCCTCCAGATGTCTCAGTCTCTCTGCTGCTTCTATTTCCAAACGCTTGACCTCCATCTCAAGTTTCTTTAATTCCAGATGGATTTTTAAGTCCTTTGTGGAAAGGTTGACCAGCCCATTTTCTGAGAGTTGTACATCTCCATGGCCAGTCTGATTGTCCTCCTGGTTGCTATTCTGTGATGCAGCTGTGACTAAAGCTGCAATCATGTCTGCTTTAGTCAGGTTGGCATGCACCAGTCTTTTAGCCTGGCACATCTCAGCCAACTGGCTCCTTGTCAGCTTGCCATACTCCTCTGCTGACATGCTTGCCTGCTCTCCCTGACTAAGCTAACAAAAAAAATAAAACAATTGTGATATGAACTCTGAATGTTCACTGCATGACTGATTGAGAGTACAAATACCTTCAGTGATCACTGTACACAGGCTACAGGAATTTAATATCTACACCACTACAAACCAATTAATCCATGATGTGGCTATCTCACCACTATCAACCAATTAATATGTGATGTGGATATCCAACCACTACCAAACAATTAATATCTGATGCCCATGCACTGGCCCAGTAACCAAGGAGCCTCAATCCTCACCAGTAGCACCAATGAGGGGCATACACATTGGTAGGATGACAAGTACACACACAGTAAAGTACAATTTCCCTTAAGAGCAGACAGAGATCACAGTCAGTCTGGGGCTGGTTTCTTCAGATCCCCAGTAAGACTCCCCACTGGCACAGCTATAGGGTTGAGAGCTCAGCTGAGGGGGTCAAGCCAAGACCTCCAGCACCCCCTCTGTCCAACCAGTGCTTCGTGTCCCTGTCCAAGTAGCTGACACACACACCCTTTGAGATTTGATTTATATACAAACACACCCACACACCTGGGGAAGGCTGGCACAGGTTTACTAGCTATGCATCATTCTGCCCAGACTATAAGGTAGTTATCACTGCCACCAACCCCTACTTATCAGCTACTTAAGGCCCTTACAAAGGGTGACCAATCCTAATGTGTAATGTCATTATTATCCAGATGGTAAGTGTGACCAAGAGCAAGGCTATTGTAGTAGCCTATACAGTGTCACCAAATACATATGCAAGTACACTAAGAGCTTAAATATCTCTAAACAAACAAGCCACAATTATAATGTTTAAATATCTTTACAATAAATAATAAAAGAACAAGACAATACTCAAACAACACAGTAACTACAGAGTTCAGAATCACAGTAAATATTTTAAAACAACATTGCAGGACAATCTCAAATACATACAGAAAACATCTAAACTAATCTTTACTATATTCCTATGTTTATCTAAAAGAAATTATTGTACCCTAGACTTACTTGCAGAGCAAGGCAAATGCAGATGATGGATGTTTCTAGGTCCAAGACAAGATACAAAATTCCCCGTCTATCTGAAAGAGTTCTTAAATTAATATCACATATTACTGCTGGGTTAGCCTGGATGACATCATTCTTTGTCACCTGCCTTCAGTTCCCAGGCTAACAGAAACTAACATCTCTGTGTCAAAAATACATACCTCTCTGATGTTTGCTCAGAACTGAAGTTGCAAAACAATTAAACACTTTTACATTTAAACCTAGTAATTTCTTTCTGTTTCAAGATAATAGAAAACCCTCTAGCTCTAGACCTTGTGTCTGTTTCACTGAAACTGAGAGATATCACAATTGTAAAACAATTTGCACTTATTTTTTTGAAGTTTTGCAAGTCAACTCTGTATGTTTCAGCTTCTACTATTAAAACATACATTTGCAAAGGCATATAGTTTATATACATTTCTGTTTTTTTCCAGTAGTGTACACTGTGATTACATTCTTGAAGCTCAGTGCATAACATACAGTTCAACGCACATTTCTGCACCAGTAGTTAAATATACATATAACATATAGCTCTCTTACATTTGTAAGATAAGCATATGAATAATATTAATATTCACAAATGACATATGATTATTTACAAAATTCCAGATAGCTGGGATAGCAGAGTCGCACAGGTATAGCAGCATCCCTCCTAACACCTCCAACAGATGCTACAGTGCCAGGACAGTGTGCTTGATTACTCTCATAGAGTATGGACACATCATAATAGTTGTACAAGTGTGTTTGTGCAAAATTATCTCTGACCACTTTAAATCACCTATGCTATGTCAGAAACATGGGATTAATGGTGGTATTATTCTGATATTGCCCATGATTGTGGTTGCTTCTTTTAATGTTGTCCATGAGTCTTTACCTGTGTCCTACTTGCTGGAGACCTCAGCTGAGATTACAGTCATATTCAGGCAAATCAGTCTGCACAGCTTCACAATATGCACCCTACCTCAATTGTATGTCAGATCCATGATAGATGCCCTCTGCATTGTTCATGTAAGGATGCTTATCTCACCCAGGCATCCTCCCCATTGTTATGTCACCTTGTGTGACAGTCCCATGATACACATTTTCCCTGTGCAGTCCCTACTGTACCAGATTGATGTGACTGGTATTGCTTCTACAGCCGGTTTCCATTGACATGCCCTCATCTGCTGTACATTAGGTTGTTTCACCTGTCCTCTTTCCCTGTGTTCATTTATATAATTCATCTGTGTGCCAATGTTCAATACACACACTTCCCCTGAGTATTTATGCTGTATAGCAGTCCATGTACCTTTATAGATCATTTATACAACTTTAGTACAGAATGCCAGGAATGGGATTTCACAATACTCTGCACTGTATCTACTGTCCTGTACTGTGTCTGGACCATATACTTAACTCATACCTCTCAACAATCCAGATTTTCACAGAATGTACAGATGTGTTTCTTTTCAAATTTGTGGCTTTCTGCCATATCACTGGGATGATCTCATGACTGATGTGACTCAATATTACATACATTTGAGTTTCAGACTTCATATCCTTCAGAACATGTATCTTAACAGAAAACCCTGGTTATTCTAGCTCATTTCTATAGGGCAAATATATAAAATATGTCCTTATTTCTGGGCCATTGTCCCACCCATTATTTTGGTCTTTGTCCAGATGTCTTGCACTAAGAGATTGAGAGCTATCTGTGAAGCCCTGGTGATCACTGTCACATTCTGCGCAAAACTGTGGAATGTTGGTGTTCTGATTTAAACAAGAGTTCCATCTGTGATCGCTTACATGGTTTCCTGCCAGGTAACACTGTTGCCAGCCATGAAACCTTACTTTTTTACATTTAAATGTGGTTCTGCATGAATATACAATGAGCACTGCTGCTCACCACGTATCACCTCACACACATGTAAACTCCGCGTAGGCTTCTCTCGAAGCCTACATGAAGATTATTGAATCCCAGGATTTATCATGCATGTTGAGCAGTGGAATATCATTTCATATATAGTTTTAAACTGTGACACGTTATATTCACTCCCCTCACACATATATACACACATTATTGTATGATTTAAAATGTCCCACAGTTGTTTCCAGGAAACAGTGCGAAGTTTGCTATGAAAGCTGCAGTTGTGTAATATAAGAAAAGGCTGTGTCAGGTATTAAATTTTCTCTCACTAGATCTGGAATGTCATGTGACTGAATCTTCGTGGAGAAAGCCACAGCTCATTCCATACCTGTATCTTCTGCTTTAACCAGTATCCTGACCTGATGTAATTTGCTGGCCTAGTAGGCCAACATTAAAAATCAATTATCATCTATGTGAAGAAGATGTATTCATAGCTCTCAGCCTATTCACCCAAGAAGCAGAGTTAAAACCAGCAGCAATGAGGGAGGGACCACTGTATTCTCAAATACAGTGTGCAATTCCATAAATAGGGGCTCCTCAGTGTGTCCTCTATGTATCCCAGTAAACAAACTCACACTACAATCCTGCCACCTACAGAACTGTTATTCTGATTGTGAATCTCACTGGCAGTCAGAATGCTAACCACTGCACCACCGTGGCCGCCCATAATCTCACTGGCAGTCAGTACAGACTGTAAAAAGTTTATGATTTATTTTTATTTGTTTTCCAGGGTAGAGCACTGATTTTCATGGACCTTTTTCAGTCTCAGCCCAGGAGCAGTATCTGGTTAAATTACTTGCACAGTCATATAGTTAGGCACTAGATGTTGAGGGAATCAAACCTTGTCCCACTGGACCACAAGAAACAGCTCACAAACATGCTCCTTAACCCTCTAAGACAACTGCCGTAAAAGGCTAATAAAGCTATTATAAAAGATGTAAATTTGTCTAACTACAAAAGTATTGGCAATTATCACTCCAAATGTGTTATATATGTTTAAAAAGAGTTCCACGGTGTTGGTTCCAGTAAATGCTGTCCCTCCTGTAAATCCCCTGTTCAGAGGACAGTTAGTTTCAATCACTTTTGCAAATAACACACGTTCGAATTGACATGAAACTATTTGTTCAACATAAAAACAAAAAAACGTGAACAATAAAAATGTCTGGATTAAGCGTTTTTTATTATTTATTTTTTATTGTTCACGTTTTTTGTTTTTATGTTGAATAAATAGTTTCACATCAGTTCGAACGCGTGTTATTTGCAAAAGTGATTGAAACTAACTGTCCTCTGCACAGGGGATTTACCGGAGGGACAGCCTTTATTGGAACCGACACTGTGGAACACTTTTTTGTGCTTGTGAGTGTGAGGTTCCTGGTTATTGTTATATATGTTTCATGTTAAACTGCCTTAAGAAATAATTTATCATATTGAATCAATGTTGCTTAATATGAAGTCTGTACATCTGAGGCATAAATGTTCAGTTACAGTATATTTTATAATGAATGTGTGCTCTGTAATCACTGAAATGTCAAAATGGTTTAACAAGGGTGGAAAATCTGTCATGCTCTACTATTTAGCATATATTTTTAGCATGCAGTGGTCCTGAGGAGCCATCCTATTCTTCCTGAGCCTGTATTCAGTCTGTTATTTTCAGTATACTTTTTTGTATAATATTACATTATGTCCATGTGGCTATTTTCAAAACATTTTTATTTTGTTTTCATTATAAACAAACGCAAATGTACATATACCAAATACAATGAAACAATAACAAAACCATTTACAATATTTACATTCATCCATGATAAAGAATAATTTTATCCATGAAAAATTATCAGTATTTGTTCAAAAGGTTTTCTAAATTTTTGCCATGCCATTTTTTTATGAGTAATGTTATGAGTTCTATAACAAATGGTTTGCAGTTCTTTTTTACAAACTTTTGCTAAATTAAAAAAATCTTTAAACATCAAATCTTGTTTAGTTTTCCAGTTCAAAATAATAACTTTTCTGGCAACTGCAAGAATTGACCAGAGTAACTGAATCTGAGATTTAGGTATTACATTAGGTATAGGAACATTGAATAGGATTAGTGAGTTAGAAATATGACAGTTATCAGACAATAAAGCATTTACAAACTATCTGAAGTGTTTCCAGTATTGAACAACATTTCTACATTCAATGAACATGTAAACCCAGTTGGCCTCTAGTAATTCATCACATTTCCAACATTTGCTTTCACTGTTTTTGAGTATAAGATTTATTTTATGTGGAGTATAGAACCTCCTATTCATAAATTTCCATGTATACAATCTCCAATATAATGAAGAAGAGCTACCATACATAGAATTCAATAACATTTTTTGGATTCATCAGATATTTGTTCTCCATTAATCTTTACATAGTAATTCCAAAAATCTGAGTCAAACTTTACAGTGTCTTCTCTTAGTATCTTATAGATAGGCGAGATACTTAATTTTTGATAATCTGTCTTTTCAAGACACCTAATAAAAAGCTGAACCAAACTAGGTATAGATTCAGTCCCTAGGTTGATACTCTCATTTTGTTTTCTATAAACTACTGTAATGAGTGTATAAACAACCAACTGTCTTGACTATTATCAGAACTACATAAAAGAGAGTTTAGTGGTTTAATACTCTTATTTTCAGTAAACTGATGCCAGACTATTAAGTTATTTTCCTTTAATTTTTGCATCGCATTGATGTTGAAAGAATCTAGGCAATCAGGGGAGTATGCTATAGGGAATATAAGAAATAGAAATTGCATAATGTTGCAATTACAATCAATTATATGTTAAAGTTATTAAATATTTGAGTAATGCCATAAGAAAAATGATCAAACATTTTATTAAATAAACAAAATTCATGTAAAAGCCAATGAACTCTACTTATTCCATATTGTTAGTTAAATTGATTTTCTATAGTTCTGACATCAGTTATATGAATCTCATGTATTGTTTTCCAGCCAGATATATAGGTAGGTGTGAGCCAATGTAATATTACATTAATTATAACTGATTTGGAATAAAGATCTAAGCTAGGGAATGCTATCCCATTACTGTTCCATGCTGTAATATTCCATTTATATGCAAGCCTAGGTTTTAAGGGGAACCATAAAAAATTAAGTAGCATGGAATCTAATTTTTTAAATAAGTTTTTGGGCTGGGGTAGTTTCAATGACTGTATATAAAACAAAATTTTAGGTAAAATTATCATTTTAATTAAAGAGAGCTTATCCTACAGTGTGAAGAACATTTTATTCTGTCTTTTGATTAGTTCACTAATGGTGGTTATTAAATTATTGTAGTTTAGTTTAACAGATTCTTTCCCTGAACTCTTTATACTGACACCCAAATATTCTAATACATCATTCTTCCAATTAAACAGGCTAATCTCTCTTAGGTTTTTGTTGATCTTTTTGTTAATTAGTAATGTTTTGGATTTATTATGATTAAATTTAAGCCCTGAAATTATTTTAAACTCGCTTAAGGTATTTATAACATCATGCAAAGAACCATCAATATTGCCCAATGTTAACATATCATCCGCAAATAATTGTATCTTAGGGCAATAGTCCTTATTAATTTGAAAGCCTTTTATATTTTACTTGTTTCTGATATATGTAGCAAAAGGTTCCATTGAAAGAACAAACAATAATGGTGACAAAGGACAACCTTGTCTAGTTCCCTTGAAGATTTCTAGTGGTGAGGATAGACATGATCTGATTTTCACATAAGCTTGTGCCCCACTATAAATTTTCATTAATAAGTTGACAAAATCTGAGGAGAATTCAAAACAATCAGAATTCTTTGTAGATAAGACCAACTAATAGAATCAAAAGCCTTTTCTATGTCTAGACTGATAATAGTTAGTTGTTGTTTGTATCTGCATGCTATGTCTATTAATGATAGTAATTTAACAATGTTATCTTGGACTTTTCTATGAAGAATGAACCCTGTCTGATCATTATGTATTAGACTAGGTAATATTTTCTTTATCCTATTAGCTAATATTGTCATGAAAATTTTATAATCAGTGTTTAATAACAAAATTGGCCTATATGAATCACTAGATTTGGAGTCCTTACCTTATTTTAATATGGGCGAGATAAATGAGTATTTTCATGATGGGGGTGTTATACATTTTTGCTTAACCATAGTAAAGGCATTCATAGGTTCATAGGTAGGTACTAGGCTATTGGCCCTAGGGCCTATATAAGCCTAGCCAAATGGTACCCTGGCTTTTGCCACCCAAGAAAATTATTTTCCTGTGCCCCTGTCAAGCAGAGCCACAGAAGTGATCCCTGGGGTGAATTTCATATCTCCCATCAAATCATCAAGATTTTTCTTGAAGAGTGCTAATGAGGAGCTTTGTTTGATATAGATAGGTAGTTTGTTCCAGAGTATGGGAAGTCTCTGGGACAGGAATCTATCCATCCAGCATGTTCTGTTTATTGTGATGACAAGGTTTAGGTCCCTAGAGTGTGTAGCTTAGAGGGACTGGGATTTCTTTAAGTGGAGCATGTCCACCAGCTCTGGGTTTGACATAGCTTTGTATGTTATGCAGAGATCGCCTCTGAGTAAGTGATATGTGACAAAGTAAAGCTGGAGTTTTTTTGAGACAGTCTGTGTAGGACATCTCTTTGAGGCCAGTAATCCTCTTTGTAAGGTATTTCTGTGGCCTTTCCAGTTGTTGTAGATGTCTTGTGAGGTACATACCAAAAGGGGCATTGTACTCTATAATGGGTCTAATGAGTGATGAATAGAGGGGAACAATGACCTCTTTTTTCCTGGATGAGAAACCTTTTATGATGAGGTGTACCATGTAGAAGGGTTTCTTGACTACTGTGGTGATGTGATTATTAAAGGAGAGACTACTGTCCACCTGTGTCCCAAGGTCTCTTATCACACTTTCCGTGTTAAGTAGACTACCGCCTATGTGGTAGTTCATGGGTACAGAGTTTTTACCAAAAGGGATGACAATGCACTTTTTGACATTGAGCTTGAGGCCATGGCTTTGACACCAGGCATCTGTCTCAGTGAGGCCCTTTTGTAGGATGTCCACATCGTTAGGAGTTTTGATTATGGCTCCTAGTTTGCAGTCATCTGCAAACTATGTTAGCCAAAGACCTTCTGTGTTAGCCTGTACTTCAGAGAAGTAGATACCAAACAGGAGAGGACCTAGGACTGAACCCTGTGATACTCCACTTGTCACTGGTCTGAAGTTGGATTTAGAGTCTACTACTTTCACAGTGTGGGTTCTGTCAGTGAGCCAGTTGGCAACCCATCTTGTGACATAGGGATTTATACCTAGTTTAGTGAGTTTATCTATAATTCCAGAGTGGGGGATGGTGTCGAAAGCCTTGGCGAGATCTCGACAGGCTGTGTGAACCACCTTTCCCTCATCTGTGGCTTTGGTGATCGCTTCAAAGAAGTCTGTCAGGTTTAAGAGACATGATCTGCCTTTTACAAACCCGAACTGGGTAGGGTCCAGAGTTTGGAGATTACCTTTGTCATTGTTTATAAGTTCCATGATGATATGTGTGACAATTGGGGAGAGATGGGCGAAGGCTGCCAGCCTAGTCAAATAGAATTTGATATATAATTCTGGCATTTGTAAATAAATGTAAAATACAGGCATGTTTTTTTGAGTGTAAATGAATACTGTGAAATGTGGAACTGCAAAATATGTGACAGCATTGTACTCTACTGGCCCAGTGAAGCATGTTGTGGCCCTTTCATGTTAGAATTCGGCTCCAGGTTTCATGCCCATTGTTTTGAGGCTAAAATTAAGGGCCAGAATATACATATGGAATGTGCTTTATTGCTCTGGTTTCTGTTAGAGTATACATATGAAATGTCTTTTATTGTTGTATGTTTCTGAGCAGGTGTTATATTGCTAAATAATACAGTTTGTTTGCCTGGGAAAACCTAAGTGTCAACATGATGTAATTTGAGAGGGACCCAGCAGAGATGTTTGTTAGTAATGTTTAAATACTATTTCTCACAAGAGACTGGGAGCATTTTGATCTTGGATATCTAATTCAGCACTCTGCCTAAGCTCACGTGTAAGTTTCTAGCACTGTGATTTCTTGTAGGAATGGTTAAAGCTAGTAAAGATTAATTAGGTATTTTTCTTTGAAATCAGACCAGTACTACTGTATTATTTTAAGTTTCTGTGTGATCTCTGAACTCTTAGATATCTCTGTGGTGTAGTAGTTTTGTCTTGTGTTTTAATTATTTATTATTAAATATTTTTAAAACCTTCTACCTTTGGCTGGTTTATGTAGAGATAAAGTATGCTTTAGAGTACATTATATATTTATAGAGTTTATTGCAATAAACCCTTCCAATAAGCCTTGAGACTGATTAGTCATACTACCATTGGATTATAATATTGCACAGTAATAATTGGACACCCTTTTAAGGGACTTTTGGTAGCTGATAATTAACTGGGTGGTGGCAGGAATAACTACCATATGGTCTGGGTAATAGGGGCACAGCTGGAGAACCTGTGTCAGCCTTTTTCCCAGGAAAGTCTGTGTGTTTGTATAACATCTTCTCAAAGTATGTGTGTGTGTGTGTGTATGTATCAGCTACTGGACAGAGACACGAAGCACTGGTAGGACAGAGAGGGTACTTGAGGTTTTAGCTTGCCCAGTTAGGCTGAGACCTGGACCCTATAGTTGTATCAGTGGGGAGTCTTATTGAGGACCTGGTGAGCAAAGGAGCAACCAGCCTCAGACTGACTGTGATCTCTGTGTGCACTTAAGGGAAATTGTACTTTACTATGTGTATTAGTTATCCTTTCCTCTTCTCGGAGATGACTTCACTGGTGTTAGTGGTGAGGATTAAGGCTCCTTGATTGCTGGGCCAGGGCACAGCTGTCACAAGTGTTTGGCAGTGGTGGGATCTACTTCACATAATAATCGGCTTGTAGTCGTGTGGGTAGAGCAAATTCCTGTAGCTTATGTTCAGTAATCTCTAAAAGTGTTTTGTACTCTAAAACAGCCATGCAGTGTATACTCAGATTCAGATCACAATTGTTCTATTTCTTTTGTTACCTTAGTGTTAGTCAGGGTGAGCAGGCAGCATGTCAGCAGAAGAGTATGGAAAGCTGACAAGGAGCCAGCTGGTGGAGATCTGCCAGGCTAGGGGACTGGTGCATGGAAACCTGACTAAGGCAGACCTGATTACAGCCTTGGTTACAGCTGCATCAGAAAACAGCAGCCTGGAAGACAATCAGACTGACAGTGGAGATACAATATCCTTGGAGAATGGACAGCTCAACCTTTCTGCAGTGGACTTAAAAATCCAGCTGGAGCTAAAGAGACTTAAGTTGGAGGCCAGGCGTATGGAACTAGAAGCAGCCGAGAAAATGAGGAGTCTACAAGCTGAGGAAAATGAATGGCAGAGGAGGCATGAGAGGGAAATGCTGGCTCTTCTCCAGAGTCATGGAGGTAATGGGGAAGGGAGTAACTGGACCTCAGAAGCACAAAAGGTCAGTAAATTTCTTCCACAGTTTAAAGAGGGGGATAATTTTCATAGCTTCATTCATACGTTTGAGTGGGTATGTAAACAGTATGAAGTTGACCAAGGGCTCTGGGCATGGTTCCTGACCCCCTTACTCCATGGTAAAGCTGTAACTTCTTTAGCAAAAATACATGCCATTGACTATTTTGATTATACTGCTGTAAAAAGACACTTGTTGGACTGTTTTAAGCTAACACCTGAAATGTATAGGAAAAAGCTTCATGAGCATAGATGCAAGGCAGATGAAAATGTATGTGAATATGTTGCTGAACTGAACACTTATTTTCATAGCTGGGTGAGTGGATGTCAGGTCACCACTTTTGAAGGGCTGGCAGACCTTTTATTAAGGGAACAAGCCCTTAGCACTTTGCCTGAGGACATGAGGGTCTGATTAGCTGATTGACAGTGGGCTACTTCAGAGGAGTTGGGGAAGAAGGGAGACCTATACATTGAAAGCAGGGCAGCCCTGCACAGGAAAGGGGCCCCCAGTACTGCTCATGTGACTAAAGGAAAGGGACCCCCAGTACTGCTCATGTGACTAAAGGAACCCATGGTGGGCAGCACAGACTGCCCCAACACAATCCGCCAGTAGCAGGGGAAGCCACTAGTCCAGGTACACATCCAGGAGCTAGGGTTAAATGTTTTGAATGCAACCAGTGGGGCCATATGGCATACAGATGTCCATGGTGGCAAGATGGAGAACCAAAGATGAGGGAGCCAGTAAATTGGAAAGACAAAATGCCAACAGTAGGTTGTTTTGAGACAACAGGGGTATGGAACTACCATCCTGCAGATGTCCTGAGATGGAAGAATTTGGATGAGGCGGTACTATGTACTTATGCAGTTACATGTAGTGAGGCTAGGAGAAAAGCATGTGGGCCTGGTGGTCTGGGGGAGACCCAGACAGACTGCATACTTGCAGCCAGGACTGCTGAGGTGGTTACTTCAAGGAGTGAGCTTCGCTGTAACAGTGAGACTGAATGTGAGCCACAGCTGCTTGTGGGTACTGATGTTCCCTTGGACAGGGTAACTGCAAAGGTAGAGGTGAGTAGTAGTACCCAGGCTGACAGTGAGGCACTGCTGTCAGAGGATGCCAGACTTCCTGTAGAAGGGGAGCTGGGAATGGTTACAAGGAGAGGCTTGAGACAGGCTCAGCTCTTAGACCCTACATTGCAAGGCCTGAGGCAGGTAGCTAGGGAGGCACCTGATTCTCAAGGGGAAGGGGGAATCTGTATACTGGAACAAAGGGTTACTGTACAGAGAGTGGACCCCTGAGGGAGGGATAGAAGGTGAGAGAGTACAGCAGTTGTTAGTGCCTAGAGATTACCATCTGGTGCTTCTAGCCATAGTCCATGATATTCCCTTTGCAGGTCATATGGGCATAAAATATACACAGAGGCGTATTATGCAAAACTTCTATTGGCTTGGAATTTCCAGAGATGTAACAGGGTACTGTAGGACACGTGAGCAGTGCCAAAAGGTAGGCAAGGCAGGAGACAAGGTAAAAGCTCCTTTGATGCCTTTGCCCGTGATTGAGGAGCCATTTTAGAGAGTAGCTATGGATATTGTGAGTCCTCTGAGTACCCCAAGTTCCACAGGAAAAAGTATATCCTAGTGATTGTAGATTATGCTACACAATACCTTGAGGCAGTGGCTTTGTCCTCCATTGAGGCAGAGAAGGTGGCAAATTCTTTGCTAGAGATTTTCAACAGGGTAGGTTTCCCAAAGGAAATACCGTCTGGCAGAGGTGCAATTTTATGTCAGACCTGCTGGCTTGTCTACTTCGGTGGTGGTGCTGCGGTAGCATTGTCGCCTCACAGTAAGACATTGCCCTGTTCAATTTTCAGCTACAGCGTCTTCTGTGTGGAGACATGCGTGAATGGGCGTACCTTCGTTGAAGGTTGTGCATCAGAGCTGGCAACTTGGTACATGAAAATCTACTGCCAATCATTAGCAGACTGGAGTTCCGCTGTGGTGACCCCTAACCGGGAAAAGCCAAAAGACACAACAACAACCCACTGGCTTGTCTGTGGAAGTCCTGTGGGGTGAAGCACATGAAGACCACCCCCTACCATCCCCAGACTAATGGTCTAATTGAGAGGTTAAACTCTACAATCTAGTCCATACTACGGGCATTTGCAGATCAGTTTAAGAGGGAGTGGGACAACTATTTGCCCCATCTGTTGTTTGCTTACAGAGAGGTTCCCCAGGAATCCACAGGTTTTTCACCCTTTGAGTTGCTGTATGGGCATAGGGTGAGGGGACCTCTAGATTTAATTCGAGATGAGTGTGAAGGTGACCGTGAGTCTCACAAAGAGTCTGTTATGGTATATGTACTGAACCTCAGGACAAGGCTCAGGGAACTCATGGGCCTGGCCAAGGAGAACCTGGCAGAAGCCCAACAACAGAAAAAGGTGTGGTATGACAGGAATGCTCAAGCTAGAGAGTATGCTGTAGGGCAGCAGTTCTCATTCCTGTCAGACATAACAAGTTGCAGGCAGCTTGGGAGGTACCCTAAAAGGTGGTAAGAAAGGTAAGTGATGTTAAATACATGGTGGAAGTGCTAGGCAGAGAGCAGGGGCACAAATTGTACCATGTTAACATGATGAAATCTTACCATGATAGGGAGGCCCTTGTGCTGAGCATTTGCAGTGGATTGCAGGAGGAGTCTGAGAGAGATCTTGTGACTGATCTCCTCAGTGAGGCTCGGGCTGACACCTCGGTGGAAGGGGTAGCAATGTCCCAGCATCTATCTCCTACTCAGGTTCAAGAAATCTGAGCAGTGTTGCAGGAATTTGGGGATATGATCACTGGGAAACCAGGGTGCACCCACCTGATGTAGCACCAGGTGGATACAGGACCCCAAAGGCCTATTAGGCAGGCCCCTTATAGGGTGCCTGAGAGAGTCAAACAGACTCTTAGGGAAGAGGTACAGGAGATGTTGGAACTAGGGGTGATGCCAAAGAAGGATGGCAGCACCAGGTTTGGTGTGGATTACAGGAAATTAAATAGTCACACAGAATCAGATGCTTACCCCATGCCTAGGACAGATGAGGCCCTAGAGCAACTGGGTGGGGCTAAGTAACTTACAACCACTGATTTTACCAAGGGTTACTGGCAGGTGCCCTTGACTCTCAGTGCTAGACAGAAGTCAGCCTTTGTGACTCCTTTTGGCTTTTATGAGTTCACAAAGATGCCCTTTGGGATAAAGAATGCCCCAGTGACTTTCCAGAGGCTGGTCGATAGTATCCTAGCAGGAGCAGAAGGGTTTGCCCTTGCTTACCTACATGATATTACCATCTACAGCCATTCCTGGAAAGAGCACCTTCAGCATGTCAGGGAGGTGCTAGGCAGACTACAGAGGGCAGGGCTGACCATTATGTTGAGCAAATGTCAGGTGGGTATAGCAAGAGGTTTCCTACCTAGGACATAGTATAGGGAGTGGTAAAATAAGGCCAGAACCTGCCAAAGTGGAAGCCATTCAGGCATGGCCTGCACCTGTTACCAAAAAGCAGGTGAGGGCATTCTTAGGGACAGCAGGGTACTACAGAAAGTTCATTCCCAATTATAGTACCATAGCTGCTCCCCTCACAGATCTGACAAGGAAGAACAGGTCAGATAAGGTAGTGGGAACCCCAGCATGTGAGCAGGCATTTCAGAAGCTTAAGGAAGCTTTGGGAGGACCCCCTGTGTTAGCCAGTCCAGACTATAGCAAATAATTTGTTGTGCAGGTGGATGCTTCAAACTATGGGGTGGGGGCTGTACTTAGCCAAATTTCTTCAGAGAGAGAAGAGCACCCAGTGGGTTATCTCAGTTCTACACAAGGAGAAATGCTATGCAGTGGTAGAAAAGGAATGTCTAGCCATAATGTGGGCACTACAAAAACCTCAGCCTTACTTGTTTGGAAGGAAATTCACTGTGATGACAGATCACAACCTTCTAACATGGTTAAACAGAGCCAGTCAGCAAAATGCCAAGTAGCTAAGATGGAGTCTGGGGTTGCAAGCATGGGATATGTCAGTGCAGCACCACAGTGGGAGTAGCAGTGCCAATGCAGATGGGCTCTCAAGACAGGGAATGGGGAGAGGTACACCCAGATAGGCCAGATACTCTCAAGTGATGTTTCTCAAGGGGCACTTGAAAAATTTGCTTGAGTTCCCTGGGGGGAAAGAGATGTGATGATTGGGGAGAGATGGGCGAAGGCTGCCAGCCTAGTCAAATAGAATTTGATATATAATTCTAGCATTTGTAAATAAATGTAAAATACAGGCATGTTTTCTTGAGTGTAAAAGAATACTGTGAAATGTGGAACTGCAAAATATGTGACAACACTGCACTCTACTGGCCCAGTGAAGCATGTTGTGACCCTTTCATCTTAGAATTCGGCTCCAGTGAGCCTGGATGAAGGTTTCATGCCCATTGTTTTAAGGCTAAAGTTAAGGGCCAGAATTTACTTGTGGAATGTGCTTTATTGCTCTGGTTTCTGTTAGAGTATACATATGAAATGTCTTTTATTGTTGTGTGTCTCTGAGCAGGTGTTAGATTGCTAAATAATACAGTTTGTTTGCCTGGGGAAACCTAAGTGTCAACATAATGTAATTTGAGAGGGACCCAGCAGACATGTTTGTTAGTAATGTTTAAATACTATTTCTCATAAAAGACTGGGAGCATTTTGATATTGGATATCTAACTCAGCACTCTGCCTAAGCTCACATGTAAATATCTAGTACTGTGATTTCTTGTAGGAATAGTTAAAGCTAAGTGTTTTAATTATTTATTATTAAATTATTAAAAAATATTTTTAAAACCTTCTACCTGTGGCTGGTTTATGTAGAGATAAAGTATGTTTTTAGAGTACATTATATATTTATAGAGTTTATTGTAATAAGCCTTTCCAATAAGCCTTGAGACTGATTAGTCATGCTACCATTGGATTATAATATTGCACAGTAATAATTGGACACCCTTTTAAGGGTCTTTTAATAGCTGATAATTAACTAGGTGGAGGCAGAAATTACTACTGCATGGTCTGGGTAATAGGAGCACAGATGGAGAACCTGTGCCAGCCTTTTTCTCAGAAAAGTCTGTGTGGTTGTATAACCTCTTTTCACAATGTGTGTATGTGTGTATATGCATCAGCTACCTGGGCAGAGACACGAAGCAATGGTTGGACAGAAAGGGTACTGGAGGTTTTAGCTTGCCCAGTTAGGCTGAGACCTGGACCCTACATCTGTGCCAGTGGGGAGTCTTACTGGGGACCTAGTGAGCAAAGGAGCAACCAGCCCCAGACTGACTGTGATCTCTGTGTGCACTTCAGGGGAAATTGTACTTCACTGTGTGTATTAGTTATCCTTTCCTCTTCTCGGAGATGGCCTCCCTGGTGTTAGTGGTGAGGATTGCAGCTCCTTGATTGCTGGGCCAGGGCATGGCCATCTCAATATGTTACATAGCCTTGCAGACCGGGCTCGTCAGGCTAATGGGGTGGTAGTTCCCGGGGTCTGTGGTGGCTCCCCCTTTGAGGAGTGGGATAACGTTTACAGTGCGTCATTCAGTGGACATAAAGCCAAAGATGAGGCTATGATTGAACATGGTACTTAGGTGGGGTGCCAGTTTATTCTGTAGTTCATGTAGAATGCAGCCTGGGATGTTGTCAGGTCCTATGGATGCTGTGTTCTTGGATTTGGAGAGTGTGTTTTTTACCTGTACAGCCGTGATTACAGGAACTTTGCATTCTTCCAGTATAGAGATTGGCCCTTTAGGGGATGAGAGAGGGGTAAAGTTAGCACTGAACCTATCTGCCAGGATGTTGGCAATATCCATTGGTTCTGTATATTTAGTGCCATTGTGCTGTAACTCAGAGCAGATCTGAGTGTTGCCATTGAGATTCTTGACATAGCTATAGAATGCTTTCTGGTTGTCTTTAGAATCAGTGGCAATTTTGTTTTTGTAACTAGCTTTGGAAGATTTTATGAATAATCTCAGCTTCTTACTGAGGCTGACCACAGAGTTCCTCCAATCATGGGATTTTACTCTTTTTTGCAAAGGTTTTCTTCTATTGTAGAGTTAGTTTATGGCAGGGGACCACCAGATTGGCATCCTTTTTTTGGAGGATAGCATCTTGGTTCTGTTATGGATTGTACGATCCATGCACTTGTGTAAGTGCTTATAAAGTGCAATTGTATAGGATTCAGTAGTTGTACCTCTATTGTCCGTCAGCATGGGTGTCATGAAGTTTGCCACTTCTGTCTTAAGAAGTGTGAAGTTGGCTTTGGCGACATTTTTTATGGTGGTTTCCCTAATGGGGGGTGGGGGTGGGATGTGGATGTCTAGGGTGATTTGCTTGTGGTCAGATCTGACCAACGAGGAATTGACCTCTGGTGTGGAACACCGGTTACTGATGCTGGTAATGACCAGGTCTAGGATATTGCTGCCCCTGGTGGGGGTGTGGATAAGTTGATCCAAGGCATTGGAATTTATGAATTCCAGAAAACATTGAGCACAAGAGTTGGTACATGAGTAGTTTTCCCAGTTAATGGTGGGGTAGTTGAAATTGCCCATTATTAGGGTGTTAGGTTGTACCCTAATATTTTCCAGTGTATCAAGAAATGAGGAGTGGGAATCCTGGGGCATGGTGGGGGATCTGTAGCAAGCTACAATTTGGATTGTGATCTTGCCCAGAGTTAGTTGCACTTGGAGAATCTCAGATGCATTATGCTGAGCAACTAGCCTGGAGGTGCAGATATCCTTAATGAATATAGACATGCCTCCACCTTTACTGCTTCGGTCCAGGTTTGGTGGCCGAAAGGTGTGGTATGAATTATAGCCTGCTAATGCAGGGGTGCTCTCTGGAGCCTTGAACCTGTCACTGCACAGATGTCGATGTTCTTCATTTTATGGAGTGCCTTGAGTGAGTGCATTTTGAGGTTTAGACTTCTAGCATTAAGTAGCATTACCCTCAGATTTTGCTTGTTTGTACCTGTTACGGTGGTGAATTTGTCATTTGAATCTTGCCTAAAAAAAGCACTATAAGAGTGGCAAGAGCCTTAGCCAGTATCCGGAATCCCAAGGGTGACAGGTGCAGGCCATCTCTGGGAAGCCATCGTGGTTTGTCGATCATGTCATCCCAGGCAGACAGATACTGGATCCCCTTAGAATGACACCAGAATCTTAGCCAGTTGTTGAAGTCAATCATTTTGTCCTTGTACTGTGGTATCATTCTGGGTGATGGCAGGATGCTACTCAGGGCTAGGGTGATAGCTGCCTGGGCTACAAGATCGGACAGCTCCTCCATGTCTCTTTTCATGTAGTCCAGGGAGGTATGTCACAGGTTATTCACACCAACATGGACAATGACAGAGTCATATTTGTACTTGTTGTGGAGTGACTTGAGTGCATGCGTTATGTGGCGGATACTGGCACCTGACAAGCAGCTGAGAGTAACATTCTCCTTGTTTAGCCTGGTGAGTGGAACATCAGTGTGTCTGACTATAGAGTCACCTATGACTAGAGTGTTGGGTACATTGTTATGCCTTATGGGCTGTGGTTGAGTGGCACACTGAGTTTGTGGGCTATGTGTCATTTGGGTTGTGTTAGGGGGGGTGGTGATTGCTTGCGTTACTGCTTTGGAGGTCCCTGTTGCTTAGGTAGATTTTTTTTTTGAGAGCCTCCGTGAATGTAGGTGTGTGTTTTGTGTTTCTATGTGTGTGTTTTGGTGGTGTAGGTTTTGAGGGACTATGTGATGAGTGTGGTGTGGTGCAAATATTTACCTTCTCCTCTTGACTGTCTAGTCCAGTCTTGGGTGAAGTGAGCTTTGCTTCCAGTTTGGCTATATAAGTGCATCTCTCACAGGTTGTAGTGCTGGGTGGTAGAAGGAGAGGGTTGTCTGTATATATGAGGCAATTGCTGCATTGCCCCAAGATGCCCAGATTCATCAGGTAGACAGGAGAAAACACCGGGAACTGACCCTTAGACATGCCTGGATAAGTGCTTATTTATTAAGTACTAAAAAGTGTTTTCCTCTAGACAAGTGAGGAAAGTTGAGTGCTGCAGTAATTTGTACTTATTTAGTGCTTACAACGAGTTCTGAACAAGTGCTGAGCTCAAAGAAAGAGATTTGAGTGCTGAAACTAGAAAACTTGCTAGTTCTAAGAAACAAAATTAAGCTAGAAGGCTTCTCTCCAACACAGAAAGGCTTGGGGGCTCAAAAGCTTACAAACAGTTCTGGATACATCAAATCTGTATCTGGACTAGACAACTTACATTTTCTTTATCATATATTCAGGAAAAATATTATATAGTTCAGGAATTATTCCATCCAGTCCTGGAGCCTTATTATCTTTTAATTTTTTTATTTGCTCTTTCACTTCTGTTAGTGTTATTTGTTTATTTACTATGTTATTTTGTTGCATTGATACCTTAGTAGGTATATTTTCTTGAATTGTATGAAAGGTTGGACATTAAGGAGGGAGAAAAGGACCTGTACCGATTGGATAGACAGAGAGACCGAGCTAGTAAAGATGTGCAGCAGGTAAGGGTGATAAAGGATAATAAGGGAAACATACTCACAAGCGAGGAGAGTGTGTTGAGCAGATGGAAAGAGTACTTTGAGGGGTTGATGAATGAAGAGAATGAGAGGGAGAGAAGGTTGGATGATGTGGGGATAGTGAATCATGAAGTACAATGGATTTGCAAGGAGGAAGTCAGGACAGCTATGAAGAGGATGAAGAATGGAAAGGCTGTTGGTCCAGATGACGTACCTGTGGAAGCATGGAGGTGTTTAGGTGAAATGGCAGTTGAGTTTTTAACCAGATTGTTTAATGAAATCTTAGAAAGTGAGAGGATGCCTGAGGAGTGGACAAAAAGTGTTTTGGTACCGATTTTTAAGAATAAGGGTGATGTGCAAAGCTATAGTAACTAGAGGGATTAAATTGATCAGTCACAGCATGAAGTTATGGGAAAGAGTAGTGGATGCTAGGTTAAGAAGGGATGTGATGATTAGTGATCAGCAGTATGGTTTCATGCCGGGAAAGAGCACTACAGATGTGATGTTTGCTCTGAGAGTGTTGATGGAGAAGTACAGAGAAGGTCAGAAGGAGTTGCATTGTGTTTTTGTAGACTTAGAGAAAGCATATGACAGGGTGCCTAGAGAGGAGTTGTGGTATTGTATGAGGAAGTCAGGAGTGTCAGAGAAATGTGTAAAAGTGGTATAGGATATGGATGAGGTAGTGTGACAGCAGTAAGGTCTGCGGTGGGAGTGACAAATGCGTTTAAGGTGGAGGTGGGGTTACATCAAGGATCAGCTCTGAGCCCTTTCTTATTTGCAATGGTGATGGACAGGTTGACAGACGAGATCAGGTAGGAGTCCCCACTACTTTGATGTTTGCAGATGACATTGTGATCTGTAGTGAGACTAGGGAACAGGTGGAGGAGACCCTGGAGAGATGGAGATATGCTCTAGAGAGAAGAGGAATGAAGGTCAGCAGGACTAAGACAGAATATATGTGTGCGAATGAGAGGGAGGATAGAGGAATGGTGAGGATGCAAGGAGTAGAGGTGGTGAAGGTGGATGAGTTTAAATACTTGGGGTCAATAGTTCAGGGTAACGGTGAGTGTGGAAGAGAGGTGAAGGAGAGAGTATAGGCAGGATGGAGTGGGTGGAGAAGAGTGTCAGGAGTGATTTGTGACAGACGAGTACCTGCAAGAGTGAAAGGGAAGGTCTACAAGAGGGTAGTGAGACCAGCTATGTTATATGGGTTGGAGATAGTGGTATTGACAAAAAGGCAGGAGTTTGAGCTGGATGTGGCAGAGTTAAAGATGTTAAGATTTGCACTGGGTGTGACGAGGGTGGGCAGGATTAGGAATAAGTATATTAGAGGGTCATCCCAGGTTGGAAGGTTTGGAGACAAAGCCAGAGGCAAGATTACGTTGGTTTGGACATGTGCTGAGAAGGGATGCTGAGTATATTGGGAAAAAGATGCTAAGGATGGAGCTGCCAGGTAAGAGGAAAAGAGGAAGGCTTAAGATAAGGTTTATGGATGTGGTGAGAGAGGACATGCAGGTGGTTGGTGTGACAGAGCAAGATGCACAGGACAGGAAGAAATGGAAACAGATGATCCGCTGTGGCGACCCCTAACGGGAACAGCCGAAAGAAGATGATGATGATCTGTCTCCAAAAGTGGTGTGTTATTATTTATATCTTTATAGTAGTTTTTGAACACTTCTAATATGCCCATTAAGTTAGATGTACTCTTAACTGAACCATCACTTTTATATTTAATCTTATTAATAAGATTTTGATTGTTTATTTTTTTGGATCTTATCGCTATTTTATGTAGATATTTGGGATTTACAGCATAAGATTGTAATTTCAATTTTTCCAGGTTTATGGCTATGTTATGATTCAGAACTTCTAAGTAGTTTTGATTTAACTTAGTAATTTTATGTGTTACTTTATTTGGTTTTGTGTCCGTTTTTATCTTGTCTATGTTCCAAAGACATGCATCTGGAGCATTTCTCCCCGGGTCTCCGCTGAAAACAGGCTCTGTGGAACCTAGTCGGACTTTCCCGGTCAACAAATGATAAATAAATAAATAAAATAAAAAATGTTTTTTTGTAGGTCTAAAAGTTCTTTGTCCCACACTCTCCTTTTTTTTAAAGTACCAAGATTTTATTCTACCATATATATAAACTTTAAAGGTGTCCCATAGTATAGTATCAGTCACTTCACCATCAGCATTTGTTTCCCTAAACATGTCTATTTCTTTCATTATCCATTCCCTAAAGTCATTTAACTTAGTTATGCAAGCAGGAATTCTCTGTAGAAATCTTAAATCATCTGTATGTATAGCATTATGGTCCGAAAGTGGACAAGTCATTATAGATACATCAGTTATTTTAGAATATATAATATATAATATTTGATACAAAGACCTTATCTATGTTTGTTTGTGTACCAAACCATTATGAATAGTGAGTACAGAATAAGGAATAATGTTCTCTTAGACCATGTATATCTTTAAGGTTCATTTGGTTTGTAAAGTCATTTACCTTCTTGGCTTGAGGTGTTAGTTTTATTTTACCATTTTTAGAAGTATCATTGCCTGATAATAGGCAGTTAAAATCACCTGTTGCTATAATTTCCCCTTTTGCATTTAAAGTAATCAGGTCCAGATATTTGTCAACATATTTAGTAGTCAGTCCTGGTATCCAGTATGTAATAATCAAAGTATAATACTTCGTATTGAGTTCCAAAATAACCATGCTTAGCATCCCATCTTTATCTGAAATTGTATCTATAATTCTTGACATAGTATAAGTATTTTTCCATAGAATAAGAGTGCCCCTTCTCTTAGTCTTAAAACATAAATCAGCCAGAACGGTATAGCCATTGAATGAGTATTTTGTAGATCTTTTTTTAATAGCTGGGTTTCCTGTAAAAAGATGATTTGGGCTTTATGCATTTTGATATATTTAAGCAAACCAGCTCTTTTGACATTATTGCTCAAACCATTAATATTTAATGATAAACATTTATAAGCCATTGACTATAATGTGTATGTTATTACTAACTGAAAGACTTTTCTTCTGTGTTGACTTGAAATCTACTGAAAACCTACTTATCATGGATGCATAACATGTATTAAGCACTACTTTCAAAAACCCCAAACTATTTACAAACACATACATAGGTTCATAGGTTCATAGGTTCGTACTAGGCCATCTGCCCTGAGGCATTTATAAGCCTAGCCAGAGTGTGTGTGGCTTTCACCACCCCTTAGGATGAGAATACTACGCCCTTTTAGGGTTTAGTTTACTGTGCCTCTGTCTAGTAGTGACACAGAGATGACCCCCGGGGTAAACCTACGATCTCCCATCCACTCGTCAAGATTTCTCTTGAATAGAGTTAGTGAGGGGCTCTGCCTAACATGGATTGGGATTCTGTTCCAGAGTGTAGGGAGCCTCTGGGTTATGAATCTGTCCCTCCAGCACATCCTATTTATTTCTGTGTTGAGGTTTAAGTCTCTTGCTCTCGTGGCTCTGGTGGATTTGGATTTACTGAGGTGGAGCATGTCCATTAATTCCGGATTGGACATGGCCTTGTACGTCAGGCACAGATCACCTCTGAGTAGGCAGTATGCGACTGAATAGAGCTGGAGTTTTTTCAGTCGGGCAGCATATGACATATGTTTAAGACCCTTTATTCTCTGGTGAGGAACTTTTGGGGTCTTTCCAACTGCTGCAGGTGTCGGGTAAGATACATCCCAAATGGGGCATTGTACTCAATCATTGGCCTGATAAGAGAAGAGTACAGGGGCACAATGACCTTTTGATCTAGATGTGAAACCCTTCATGATAAGGTGGGCAATATAGAAGGTCTTCCTAACCACTTTGGCAATGTGAGTGTCAAATGAGAGGTTACTGTCAACCTGGGTCCCAAGATCCCTGATTACCTCTTCCGTACTTAATGGATTACCACCTATGTGGTAATTTGTGGGTACCTTGTTTTTCCCAAAGGGTATGACTATACATTTTTTGGTGTTCAGCTTAAGGCCATGGCTCTGGCACCAATTATCCATTTCTATGAGGCCTTTCTGAAGGATGTTTGTGTCCACTGGAGTATCAATTATGGCCCCCAGTTTGCAGTCATCTGCGAACTTTGTCAGCCACAATCCTCCTATGTTTGCCTGTACCTCGAAAAATAAATGCCAAACAAGAGGGGTCCCAGGACTGAGCCCTGTGGGACACCGCCAGACTGGCTTAGAGTCTGACATAGCTCCAGCAACTCTGACCCTGTGGGTTCTGTCCTTGAGCCAGTTTGCAACCCATCTTGTGACATATGGGTTTACATTTAAGCTGGTGAGTTTGTCTATGATGCCCGAGTGGGGTATTGTGTCAAAGGCTTTTGCAAGGTCAAGGTAGGCTGTGTGAACTGCCTTACCCTCATCAATGGCCTTAGTGACTGTTTCAAAAAAGTCGATCAAGTTCAAAAGGCAGGATCTGCCTTTGACAAAGCCAAATTGGGTAGGATCCAATGTCTGTAGGTCCCCAATGTCTTTGTTTATGAGTTCCATAATGATCCTCTCCATAGCTTTGCAGACCAGGCTCGTCAAGCTTATGGGGTGGTAATTTCCAGGGTCCGTAGAAGCACCGCTTTTGTGAAGTGGTACCACTGTCGCCGTCGCCACTCTTTGGGCACGTATCCTGTAGTAAGGCTAAGATTAAACAGCAGCCTTATGTGTGGGTTTAGTTCCTCTTGAGTTCATGTAGCACACAGCCCGGGACACCGTCCGTCCCATTGATGCTGTGTTTTAGCTTTAGAGAGGGCGGCTCACACCTGGGAATCTGAGATGTTAGGGAGGC
The DNA here is from genome assembly GCF_019279795.1 of Protopterus annectens. Classification (NCBI taxonomy): domain Eukaryota; kingdom Metazoa; phylum Chordata; order Ceratodontiformes; family Protopteridae; genus Protopterus; species Protopterus annectens. The sequence goes on from NC_056735.1 coordinate 39,148,567, forward strand.
TACACTCTGCTGGGATAGTTATTTCTCCTTTTGCGGGCGGGCGGAGAAATTTGCACTGAACCTCTCTGCCAGAATGTTGGCAATGTCAGTGGGTTCAGTGTATTTTGTGTCATTTTGGACTAACTCTGAGCATATCTGGGAGTTTCCACCCAGGTTTCTAACATAGCTAAAGAAGGCCTTGTGATTGTCTTTTGTGTCTTTTGTGATTTTTCTCTCAAAGTTGGCCTTGGATGATTTTATGAGTGATCGTAGTTTTTTGCTAGTACTGATCAGAGATGCCTTCCCTTTTAGGGATTTTGCTCTGTCATGTAGTAGCTTCCTCCTCCTGTTGTAGAGTTTGTTTATGGCTGGGGTCCACCAGACCGGTGCCTGCCTTTGGGGGAATGGGTCTTGGTTTTATTTGGGATTGCATGATCCATGCATTCTTGAAGGTGCCCGTAGAAGGCATTTGCAAAGGATTCAGCAGTGTGGGTTGTGGTTTCCACTGGCCCAGGGGCCTTGAAGGATACCACTTCAGTCTTAAGAAGTGTGAAGTTGGCTTTTGAGAAGTTCTTCACTGTGGTCTTTTGTGCAGGGGGTGGGGGCGGGATGTGGATTTCCAGTGAGATTAATTTATGGTCTGATCTTACCAAAGAGGGATATACTTCTGGTGTGGAGCATTTTGTCCCCATGTTTGTGATGATCAGGTCTAGTATATTGTCTCCTCTTGTGGGAATGGTGACCAGTTGTTCCATTGCATTTGAGTTTATGAATTCTAGGAACCTTTGGGCTAGGGTGTTGGGGCTTGAGTAATGTTCCCAGTCTATGTTTGGGTAGTTGAAGTCTCCCAATATGATGGTATTTGGAGAGACATTCATACTCTCCAGTGTCTTCAGGAAGGCTGTGTGGAGTTCCTGAGTTTGAGAGGATGGTCTGTAGCATGCTACAAACTAAAAGGCTGTTTTGCCTATGGTTAGTTGCACCTGGATGGTCTCCGATGCTTCGTGCGTTGCCACTAACCTGGAGGTGTGGGTATCTTTGATGAATATGGATACTCCCCCTCCTTTTGTGGTTCGGTCCAAGTTTTGGGGCCGGAAAGCATGATATGAGGTAAAACATGATAGTGCTGGGGTGCTCTCAGGAGCCTTGAACCAGGTTTCAGTCACTGCACAGACATCAATGTTCTCCATACTGAGGAGGGCTTCGAGGGCATGCATCTTGAGGTTTAGACTTCTGGCATTGAGCAGCATTACCCTTAGTTTTTTTCCACTTGTGTTTTCTAGGGAGGTAGGTTTGTCCTTTGAACCTTGCCTAAAAAAGGCACTATGGGGGTGGCAAGAGCCTTGGCCAATATCCAGAAGCCCAGGGGTGACAGGTGCAAGCCGTCCCTCGCGAAGCAGCGTGGCTTGTCAAGCATGTCATCCCAAGCAGACAGACATTGGATCCCCTTAGAATGACACCAGTAATTAAGCCAATTGTTAAAACTGATCATTTTGGCTTTGTACTGTGGCATCATTCTTGGTGAGGGTAAGATGCTGCTCAGGGTCAGGGTCATACCGGCCTGGGCTACATAATCAGAGAGCTCCTCTATGTCTCTTTTCATGTAGTCCAGGGAGGTACGTCTCAGGTCGTTCACACCGGCATGTACAATGACTGAGCCATATTTGTACTTGCTGTGGAGTGACCTGAGTGCTTGTGTTATGTGATGGATTCTAGCTCCCGACAGGCAGCTTACTGTGACCCTCTCCTTGTTCAGTCTGGTGAGTGGTACGTCAGTGTGTCTGACTATGGAGTCACCTATTACAAGTGTGTCTGGCATGTTGTTTGGCCTTAAGGGCTGTGACTGTTTAGCACACTGACTTTGTGAACTATGTGTTGCATGTGCTATGTCTTGAGGTGGCGGTTGCTTGGGTGTCTGCTTTGGAGGCCTCTGTTGTTTTGGTAGATTTTTAATCAGTGCCTCCGAGTATGTTTTTGCGTGTTTATGTGTTTGGTTTGCAGTTGTGATAGTTCTATGTGAGACTGGGTTTGTGGTGTGCGTGGTTACCTTCTCCTCCTGACTGGTCTTGCCAGTACTGAATTGAAAGAGCTCAGCCTCCAGTTTGGCTATATAGTTGCATCTCTCGCATATATTTGTATTTGTTGGGAGGAGGAGAGGGTTGTCTGTGTACATGAGGCAATTGTAACATTGCCTCAAGATTCCCAGATTCACCAGCTGAGCAGGAGAGGACGCTAGCAACTGATCCTTCGACATGCTAGAACTAGTGAAAAAGATTGCTGTGTAACTTGAGTCAGAAAGGACCTATAGGGAAATGGGTACTCAAGGGAATTTAGGTGAATGAAGTACTTTCTTTTGTTTAAGAGTGCTTTACTTGTATAAAGAAATGCTTTAGGAGCAAGTGCTGAGCTTTTCAGATAGAGTATAGGCTGTATAGATTGCAAGTAGAACAGTTCTAAGGGAAAAATTGAAGAGCAGACTTTACGGAGCCAGAAATAGTTTAAACTTGATTAACCGGCGCTGCCCGATGCTGCTCTATGAGCAACTTTGCGCTAAAATGAGCTAAAGCTCGCAAAAGCGGGCTTTATAGCAGGGGGTTGATGTATCTCCTTTTGTCTATATGTGGAGCTTTTCTCCCCGGGCCTCTGCTGAAAATGGAAATATATCCAGTTGGACTAGCCCGGTCAACAAATGTAAAATAAAATAAATAAATAAATAAATAATAAATGCTATAAAACGGCTAGCACACTTTAGTGTGTTAGCCTAACAATTAAATTAAACAAAAAATAACTTTTTAAAGTGCTAACAGTATAAATTCAACACAAGAACAGTAAAAACAATATGCAGAGCTGTTTTTTAAGCGAAATGCAGTCGAGATGCAGTACTTTAAGCGAAAGCCAGAAAAAATACTTATAAATCCAGGAAAGTCACTCTTTCACTCTCTGCTGCTTGTAGAACTCTGCAGGACACCACGAGGAGCTGTGCTGAGTCTTTTACAAGTAAAAAGCACGCAAAAGCGGGCTTTATAGCAGGGGGTTGAAAAGAGCCAGGAATTGACCCAAAATGGCCAATAAACTACAAGTTGCTGGGCTGGAACCAATCCTCTAGGGACAAATAGGTTGCTCAGTGCTCCCCACTCCTACTGGTGAACAAAGAAGCTTCCTCTTATCCAAATAAGGGTATGGATAGCACAGGAACCAAGACAAAGCCCAGAGATCAGCAAAATCTGAAGACTGGACTATTCTAGTTCAGAAAAGCGGGAAAACAAGGATATTTTTTTTTTTTCTTTTTTCACAGAGAAGGGAGAAAAAGATACAGTAACAAACAGTAAATGCTATAAAACGGCTAGCGCACTTTAGTGTGTTAGCCTAACAATTAAATTAAACAAAAAATAACTTTTTAAAGTGCTAACAGTATAAATTCAACACAAGAACAGTAAAAACAATATGCAGAGCTGTTTTTTAAGCAAAATGCAGTCGAGATGCAGTACTTTAAGCGAAAGCCAGAAAAAATACTTATAAATCCAGGAAAGTCACTCTTTCACTCTCTGCTGCTTGTAGAACTCTCGTGAAACATAAACTTTCTGGTTTAGTTAAAAACTTAACTAAGCCAACCATCCAACACCTCTACAATACCAAACGACACAAATTATCCATCTCTGCTTAGAATATAGTATAAAAAACAAAAAAGGAAAGCATTATGAAAGCAACTAAAGAAATATGAATCCATGAAATGTACATTAGAATGACAGTGCCCAATATATCTGAAGCTATATGAATATGTCACAGATTAGATGGGAGATAGGAAATTCACCCCAGGGATCACATCAGTAGCCCTGCTAGAAAGGAGTCCAGGAAAATAAATATTTATGGGAAGCAATAGCCAGGGAATCGTTATGGCTAGGCTTGTATAGGCCCTAGGGCTGATAGCCTAGTACCTACCTATGAAACTATGAACCTATGATAATAGCGTTTCTAATATGTAGATATGCCAGAAATACACATCAGATCAAAGTATGTATAAACATTAGAAGCTGAAGGTTAAGAAGATTGTCATTATTTCCAAGATTTAGCAAGAAACATCAGATAATTTAACCATTTTGTCAGTCATCTATCTAACATTTTTCATGTAAGGATCTGTTGTATATATATATATATATATATATATATATATATATATATATATATATATATATATATATACATATGGATCTAGGATGTTTGCTCGACTGAGCAAACAGCCGAAATCCAAATGACCGGGCATACTTACGCGAAAGTGCTTTTCACCGAAGAAGCACTTTCGCGTAAGTATGACTGTTGCCAAGGCTGTACTACGGTGTGGGTAAGGGAAATTTCCCTTTTCCCCACTGAAGTATGTCTTCGAGGGAGAATATTAAAGTAGGGGGTGTGTGGGGGGCACAGCCACCCACATGGGGGGTGCAGGGGGCAAAGCCCCCCTGCTAAAATGTAAATTAAGTTTTTTTTTGTCACACGCTTTAACGAAAGCGTATTTTCAATAAAAACACTTTCGTTAAAGTGTGTTCGGGTTTTATGGATTCGGACGTTTGCTCATTCGAGCAAAGTTCTAGATCCATATATATATATATATATATATATATATATATATATATATATATATATGCATATATATATATATAAGTTTAAGGTCGATCTGTTGAAATTCCAAACCTAAATGTCAAATCTCGTATGTGTGAATGCTCATAATGTCACGCACAACTTCGAATTCGAAATTCACAATCGCACAACCGCCGCAACAAACGTTACCATGGGTTGAGAGGGGGGTGTAGTAGCCTGGCAGGTGTTCTGTAATCTTGGGTTCGACATCCGCAGCTTCGACATTCTGCGGTCCTGGGGTTCTGCATTCGACATGTTCGCAGTTGGACATCGGCCATTCTCACAAATGCATGTATACCATATATATATATATATATATATATATATATATATATATATATATATATATAAAACACTTATTACAACATAACTATTATATTTTGCAATTATACACATATTACTCATATGTATTAACAATCCCTGGGATTCATGAAGCTTGTGCCATGCGCCGGAGTAGCGTCGGCAATCTAGTGCCAAATATGGCCGTCGAGCGATTCAGGTAAGAGCTGTTTTCATGTGCACTACCAGTGTATGCCACAGCTGTGCAGCTGGCGGCACTTGTATGCTAATTACCCCATGTACAGCAGTGTAGCATGCAAATGAAGGTATATAGCGATTCATGAAGTGGTGCAGGCATAGCCTAAGCATGCAGAAATGTAAACCAAAAAAGGTTTACAATTTTTCCAACAGAACATCGGAGCCATGAAAGCGGATCAAACTTATGTATTACAATGTTAACATATGTCAATGGCTAAATATACAGCCAATGGCATAAAAAAACATGCACGACACATAAAAAAAAAATTTAATGTCATGGCCACACTAACACAAAGTACAACCACAGTGCATGGGTGTGCAAATGGGAACACAAGGAAAATATATTTAGATGTCATAAAACTGCAATGTAACACAAATCATGATTTCACCATAATAGTCAATGGTATGCATGCTACACCACAACCAAGGCACAAGGGATGCTAAGGGTCTGTGATAATATTCCGCACGGTAACTAGGAATTAGTAGTCAATGCCATGCAAATGAGTCAAGTAATACTGAATCGCAAACGTCCCGCTGGCGTAAGGATGTACCACATGGTGCAGCGGTACAACACCGAGGAGTGGCCTGGAGGTAAACATGACATCATGAGAGGTGTGCGCTGCCATAGTTGTAAGCACATTGGAGCACTGGTAATGTGGGTTGCCTGTTGCTAAGCAAAGCCACAGGATAGGGGTGTGTACCTAGCCATAGCTATGCTTAGCTGAGAGTACACAAGGTAAGGAAAGTGTATGTGAACGTGGATAAAAACGCACTCAAAAGCTGGAAACCAGGCATGTGGTGCACAACTTAGGTGAAACAGGAAGGTTACAGGAAGACAATAAGGAAATGCTGCAGCATGATAATTGGAGTACAAATGAGTACTTAACACCTAGAAACTCACAGCGGGCCATAGACAACAGCTAACAAGGCTGCTAGTAGCTACCTGCAGAACAGGATAGGGGAGGTGCCGTACAGCAAAGAAAAGAGAACTGCCACAGCAGAACAAAGCAAACTTGCTGTAGATCAGCTACATAACACATTTCCCAACACAATCCTAGGTTGTGGAAGCACACAACAAGAAAGGTGGCAGCTGGATGCATGCCTGACAATGGGAGGTGAATCTGGTTGAAAATAGAAGTAAAGGGCAATAGATGAATCACTGCAGACAAGTGTAAGTCAACACCAAAGGCCCCACAACAACAGCCTGCTGTAAAACCAATAATTAAGATACCCTGCAGCTGGAATAGCACAAACACACCCAATTACACCAGCAGCATCCATTGCACAAAAGTATAAGTTGTGAAAGCCCCACACACACACACACTTGTGTATTCCCAGACACACTGCACCATTGGTGTATACAGACAGGGAACTTTTAATATGTATATGTTAGGGGCTGCCATAGCTTTGATTCACCAGCATGTGTTGGAGACTGACGGTGGTGTGGAGGATGATGCTGACAACCATCTCAGGCACTGGAGGAGGAGACGAGTGTTCATACCCAGGGTAACCTACCAGGGGCTACATGATCTAGAGATAGTAGAGCATTACAGGGTGGACAGGGACATCATACAGCAACTTGTTGAGCTGTGCTGGCCACGTCTCAGAGCCAGAAGTAACAGAGGGGAGCCCATCCCAGTGGACATGAAGGTATGTGTAAGCTTGAGAATACTAGCCACAAGTACCTTTCAAAGGCCAATTGGGGATATCATGGGGATATCACAGGCATCAGTATCCAGGGTACTCCATCAGTTCCTGGATGCCATGTTACCACATGCCAATGAGCACATACACTTCCCCCGAATGCAGGAGGAGTTGGCCAGCAATATGCATTTCTTCCACCGTGTGGCGGACTACCCGGAGGTACTGGGTGCAATAGACTGCACGCACATACACATAAAGTCACCACCCGGTGAGCAGGGTAGGCGCTACATAAATCGCAAAGGATTCCCCTCCATCAACTGCCAGTTTGTGTGCAATGCCCAGGGCATTATCATGGATGTGTGTGCCAGCAGTCCTGGAAGCTATCATGACTCCCACATTTGGCATGCCTCACAGCTGTATCAGGTATTTTCCAGGGGGACATCCCATATGGCCACCTGGTGGGGGATGATGGCAATGCACTGGAGCCGTGGATGATGACACCCATCAGAAATGCACATGCAGCCATGCAAGAATGCCATAATGAGGCACACACAGAAACCAGGATCATCATAGAGCGCATGTTTGGGATGCTGAAATCACAGTTCCATTGCTTGGACATATCTGGTGGAGCCTTGCAGTACTCTCCAGGTAAGTGCGCCCACATCTTTATAGTATGTGCCATGCCATATGATCCTGCGGAAACAGCTGCAGCAGGGACAGAATGGTGAAGGCCCTCACAGTCCACCACCATTGCCAAGGGACCCACAGGCACAGGGGGGCTCAGACCATGAACACCCTGTGCTAGCCACAGTAGGCAGATGGAGGCATGCCCAGTATGCCCATGCCTTGGCAAAGAGGGAACGTATAGCACACACACTGACAGTGTAGGCACTCATGGACTGACACCCTTCTCCACCTGCACATACAGCAAACATAGATGGCACACACGACCACCTGTAAATTGTCATGTATAGGTGGTCTACTGTGTGCATCCTACATAAGCAGTGCTCAACTATTGTACACACAACCACCATTGGCACAAGGTAAGTCAATACCTGAACAGTATATTAAGCTATCAGCATGTGTCCATACTGTATGTACAGGTTCATAGAAACATAGGTAGGTACATGGCCAACCACCGAGGCCACTCATAAGCATAGGCAAAATGTGTCTGCTGTTGCAACCCCATCGATCAACTAACTGTCCCTCTGTGGAGCAGACCCACTTGCGGGATCCCTGGGGTGTTGCTACTGTTCACCACCCACTCTGCAAGGATTCCCCGGACTGTTAGTGAGGGGTTTTGTATAATGTAATCAGGGATGTGTTTCCAAATAATGGGGAGTATCCCTGACAGGAATCTTCACAGATGTGTACATGTTACATAGTATACCTTAAACACAGCTTGCATGTATAGGTAGTTCTCCACAGAATAATAAACATGTGGAACACACAACCGCTGAAATGTGCATTCATCACCCTTGCACTACCAGTGCCTGCTCTGAGAGGTAAGATATCACTGCCAGGATTAGAACACGCAACCACGTACACATTCATCACAATAACATCCCTCTAAGCTACCTGAGATGTACCAATGGCAGTTGTGTATACTGACAGGATAAAACACAAAAGGTAGGAATATGTTGAAATAGGACAAACTGGCATGTACACAATGAAAGGTGTATGTTTTATATATATATATATATATATATATATATATATATATATATATATATTTACACAATCATATATATATATATATAGAGAGAGAGAGGGAGAGAGAGAGAGATATGTCTATATATGGGGATATATATGTATATGTAGATATATAGATAGGTTAACAGCATCTACATAACCATGGAGGTACATATAAATGGGATACCTACCACATACCGACTGCTTTACATTTCGACACACGGAATCCCAAGGCTTAAGGTCCAATAGAACACAGTACCGATACACCAGATGCACAAGGTGTAATCTCACGATGTTAATGGACAGTTAGTCAGTGCTTCTGGTGTTGCAGTTTGGGTAGGTTACTGTGTGTACGTGTGTTTCTTAGGGCTGTAGTGTGTGTAAGTGTATGTTTTGTGTGTAGTGTGTGTTGCTGGGGGACTACTGTAATGTGTGGTTGTGGGTTAGCTTTGTGCATCTGTTTGCATGACCTAGGATGTAATATATTAAAGTGGTGGGTGGTGTGTGAGGCGCAGACACCTACATGGAGTGTGTAGGGGGGCTTGGCCACCTGCTCATACGTAGTGTAGGATGGTTTGTTTGGATGTGTTGGGTAGCAGTGTGTCTGTGTGTGCATGTGCGTGTTCCATGTTCGTGTTACCTTCGCGAGTTACTGTCGATGTCAGTAATGTGGGGTATGGGAATCTGTTCCCAGGACTGTGTGCACCGGAACACTGTGGTTTCGGAATTCCGTAGGTCTCCTGTATACAGCGGTTGAAGTGTTCACATAAGTGTATAACATAGACCATAGCAATCACACATTCCGCCACTACCAACCTTTATGAACAAAGGATATGGAGAGTATATGCCTATACACCATTACAAATATGTGCTATGGACATGAGCCAGTGATAGTGTTACCACCTGTTCCCTCTTTGGGCGGTTGTGTCCTGACCAAATATATTAAATGTGGCAAATGTCCTGGGATGGTAGGATATAATTATGTCCCATATGTACTGTAATAGTTGCATACAATAGTTATTTCTGTATCTAAAGTACCTACATGGTACAGGAAACAGGATAAGCTACTAAACTGCTACAAGAATAAGCTTATAATTAGGCAAGAAAGGAAAGTTCTATCCCTTGTACTGACCATGGGTTTGTGTCAGCCTGTAAAATCAGATGTGTGTCCCGAAAAGGACCCACTGTGGACATATGAAAAGGTGGCAACCCTAGCCAAAGAGAGTCAGTCACCAACACAACTACGATGACTGCAAATACCTATGACAGAAATACACAGGTATCATGTAGCAACATGTTATTACATTCAGATGTATTACCGAAGGATTCAAGGACTAACATCACCTGCATGCTATACAGGAACCACATAACAGTGCCTTAATGAATCAGCCTGAAAATACCATTGTAGTAGTCCACAAAAAGATAGGTGTTCAAATAGGGAAGGAACCCTTACGCACATAGTGATTATGTATAAAAGCAGTTCCTACACACCTGCATTTGCTATGCACACCCACCAACATCACCCCCACACCCAAACATATTACGATACAAACTGTAATAACATCAAATCATTCACACACTGTACGACATCTGCAGAAGCCTTAACATACCTTGTCAGAGACACACTAACATGGCCCTAAGTGATATAGCGGCTGTTATACAATGGAACAGCTGCTGATGTAATAGGGTTTGTTTGCACTAATCCCATTTCAGAGGGTTGTGCGTACACTGGGGTGTCTTAGCAATTAGTGAGTAACAGCACAGTATGCTGCACTTGTACACCAAATCAAGGATGTCTGGTGAGCACACTGTACACCACATAACAGTTCATGCATAGCCATATGGTCTTTAGCTGACCAAACATCCTTGCCAGACTTAAACATCTGCAGAAGTATCAGGTACAAACAAACCCTGCATAAGTAGCACTGTTCCGAAATATAACAGCTGCACTCACATGTAGACCTAGATCGTCTAGCCATTACACACAGTCCACAGGAGTCATGAAGCTAATATATCTCTATGTGTCTCCATATAGCTGTTGAAATATATCACAATAACACATCTAGGCCATCTCCCTCGAAAGTAAGGCAAATGGACAACCCCTAAAAAGAGTACTCACTTATACACTACTGTTGCCATGATATTGGCTAATGGAGTAGCTGCACAGCTGATGTGCATCCAATTAACTACTTTGGAACAGCAATTGGTGGACAGGATACCACATGTTACCCATATGTAACTAGAAAAGGATGTGTCATCACACATTCAAACCATCCGTATATACCAGCGGAACATTACAAATAACATTGAAACACAAACTGAAAAGGATTGAATCAACTGTTAACAGTATGTCTGGTTACTAATAAGGTATGTAGAACAGTCAGTATGTCTGTGTATGTAGTACTATTCTATAGTATTTAAAGTGCATGCAATCCATATAGTGGAAACAGTTATCTTGTAGTGATGCATTGCTGAGCATAGTCACGCTTGTAGTATTTGTGTGTACTGCTGTAGGTCACAAGACAAACACCACATAGACCACAAGGGTTGTTATATAAGGGCTTTGAACAGAAATACTCTTCACCAGCTGACGTCAGTAGCAGGGTTGTTCCAAGTATGTGCTATAACAGGGGATAGTACAAGGTGCAACAGGTGGTGGACCACCAACCCAGCCCCCACTCAGACGTACCAAGGAGCTACTGGCCAACCTGGGGACATCTGCAGAACCACATCCACAAGCCTTAGCCGATATTGTGGATGTGGGTGTCTCTCTACCACTGAGCCTGGAGTTGCCTGGTAAGTCAGTACTGCACCTATAACAAATATATTCCATATAGCTGCATGTGTCACTGTACAATATGTAATGTAACATCATATGCAAGGCATGTATACACACATGTTGCATACTATAGTATGCTACTCTGTGTATGCACACATGTGCATACACCATAGTATAGTCTAATGTACTGGTGTATGTGTCATACACATTGCTCCCTGCAGCCTTTATACAGGGGTGAATTATGCTCATACTGCTGTGTTACTCCTATTTAGGTACCTCTGGCATTACACGGCGACAGCAGCCCCTTGCAGGTGAGAGTGTTATTATTTATCAGGAATGTAATGCACAAATCTATCTGCCATGTGGCCATTCACAACATGTACACATAATGTATGGTCCTGTCACAATATACAGGTTGGACTTGCAATGCATCACAATGACTATCCATGTGCCACACTTGCAAACTACGTGAATTATCTCACCTACATGAATCCTCACAAACTTTATTGCCAGATGTGTTGACAGCTGTGCATACAATGGTGGAGGTGCTGTTCACTTTAGGAATGTACAACAGATCTGATCTACACATGTGGTGGAATACAAACAGTACTACACAGTGGGTTGGAGTATGGCCAGCACACAGGTTTCACTGGTGTGGATCATAGCCCTGCTATGAATGTCACACAATGTGATGTGCATGACATATGTTGGCTTGGCTGCTACACTGCCTACCTAACCTGAAAACATATCCCACATACCACCCTTTATCTGCATAATCTTGTTGTCAGTGGAGCATATATGTCATATGGGACAACACAGACATGTGAAATAGATGCCCATCACTATAATTTGGACAACACATGTACGCACATGGCCATGGAGGATGGCCAGAGACATGGAGCAACACACACACTAGAAGTGTTGTGCTTGTGTGTACACCCTGTCGTACAATGGCTACATGTGGTTCGGCCATGGCCTTTATATAATGGTCATAATGTAGATGTGGAACGCTAGACATCTTACAGGCCTGTGCACATCTTGTGTAGGCATAACATCAATCCACCACATAGGATGTGTTGAACATCTTGAGGGTGTTGCAACATGACAGCAGTTACCTGTACAGTATCCACATCAGGCCACAGATACAGTACATTCCCATTGCTGGTGATGGACATAAATTAAATACTAGCTCCTCGTGTGTGTGTGTGTGTGTGTGTGTGTGTGTGTGTGTGTGTGTGTGTGGTACACAGATGTCATGTGGGACATGATATACTGATGTGTTCACCATGTCTGTCCATAGTTGCCAGGCTGCAGCATTATGGTTGCAGATGTGCAGGGGTGTCATCCGTATACCCATCAGTGACCTGTGTCACAACTTCCACATCATGGTTTAGTGTGTATACACCTCAGTGACATGGGTCACATTCCACAGTATATATGTATTGTATCTGAACACAGTCATGGCTATGAACCCTGTCTGTAACTCACACTGTATAGCACTAGAGACTCCTCATGATTCCCTGCAATGGCCATGCACATCAGCTAAATTTGCAGTATATCTGTAGGGTGGACAGACAACACTGAATTGGTACACCATTGCCCCACTGTATATTCAACAGGACACCATTGTGTTAAACATGTATGCATGTCATTGCACACATCAGCAGATCACATGTCATACTACATGTGATTATCAAGGTCATATGCCACACATCAGGCAGGTGCACTGTTACCCTGTGCTGGTCCACATGGCGTAACACAGGGATGTATGCTAACCACTACTATGATTGTGTAATTTGCATGCTGTCTGCTATCACTCATGCATGCTGTGTGCAACCTAGGGATGTATGATAACTACCACTATTATTGTCTGCGCTGCACGCTGTCTGCCGTATCACATGCATGTTGCATGCCTTCTGTCATATCACATACGTGTATGTGTCTGTTGTATAGATTGTAATGTACAGTTCTTGTCTGCCCTCACAGGTGATGTAGGTGCATTTCCCTCCTGTGGTACATCAGATGTTAGTGTCCCCACATACTCTATCAGTGATGATGAACATATGATTGGGTCACAGGCAGAGTTGTCAGGGGCTGAAACTGTACCATTGGTTGCCATTCCATCTATATCCACCTCATCCCTGCACACAGATCCCATACCTGCACATACCCCATCACCAGTGGCCATAGAGGAAGGACACTTGGCACGTGGTAGCTTGGAACAGGAAAGTGTGGGGGCTATGGAAGGTGTGCCTGCACACCATGGTGTCAGCCAAACTACTGGTGGTGCCCCACACAGGCACATGGCCAGTGCTGCTCATCGGAGGACCTCTGGCCAACATGCTCCTGCATGACAGAGCACTGCAGCTGGTGTTACCAGATGCATGTTTCAGGCTGTAAAGTGGCACAGGTACGTGCTGAATGGTGCAATAGAGAAGATCAGAGGCTACAGAGGGCTGCTGTCCGTTCTTTAAACAACAGCATCCAGGCAATTGTAAATGCTCAACAGATTGCTGATGCTTTGGATAGATGGTTGGGTGACATGGTTGGAGTCCTTGACCATGGCATGACAATCCGTGAGCATGAGCTGTCTGTGTTGGAACATCTGGTAGGAGTGAGGCATCGGGCACGTGGATGTAGGCCTGCTACATCACCTGTGTCAGGTCTACGTGTAAGAGCTACCTCACATGCCCACTCCCATAGTGGCGGTAGCAGCAGCAGTGCATCTGGTGCTGTGCTGTCCACACCATGACAGAGCAGGCCACGTGCACGTTGCCCGGGACGGTCCCAACAGGGACACGGTTCCAGTGGACTAGTGACATAAGAACAGTACCCAATCTGCACCTCTGTCTGGTAGTGCCTGTGCACCCCCTGGCAGGCACAGGTCACATGTCCGTGGCCGGACACCGTGAACTGTAAAACCTCAACTGTACAGTCTGCAGCTGTCAATAATACCCTTGTGTATGCCAGACACATGGGAGAACTGTGTGCAGACATACACGCACACACTGGACAATATTGTAAACAGAAAAAAATGAAGCTCCAACAAATCACGCCAGTCACTGAAAGGTATATTTAATCCGTTAGCGCTTTCATGCATAAACAATCAATGCACTTCTTCAGACGGTCATTGTAAAAAACATTGTTACATATATACCCACACCCAACAATACGTTATTAGTTAACTAATTAACTAATTAAATATTTAAAGAACTATGAACCTTAAAAAATGTGTATATATATTTTCACTGAAACCCAAAAGTAATCAGGGCAAAAACCTGGATTTGATATATATATATATATATATATATATATATATATATATATATATATGTGTATACACTAATTTTCAAATATAAAAATAAAAAATACAATCGATTAAAACAAAGATTGAACTAAATATTGTTAATTTAAAATATTGTATAATAATATATTTTAAATTATGCATCTATCGCTCTAAAGCTCTCAGTTTCAACAAACATTTCACAGAACACATTTCATATATGCCAGGGTAAACATAAGCTTCGGTTTTAAATTGCCACAGGAGCTCCTGCTCTTCAAGTTTAAGGTGCCATGCACCACCTCTAGGGTTTAAATGCACTTTTGTACTATATTAAACCAAAAACTGTGGTCAGAGAATTCAATAATATGCTTAGCCAACGCATTTGTAGTTGTACCTTTAGAAATAGCATATATATGTTCATATATCCGTTGTTTCAGTTGACGTTCTGTTTTCCCTAAATAGAAAACAGAACAAACTTTACAGGAAGCTAAGTATACTACTCCAGAAGTTTCACAGTTATATTTGTCCTTACAATAATATTTTTGACCCTTAATTTCAAAAGTAGAACCTGTCCTTATGTACTTACAGTACTTACACCGTCTGCATTTAAACATACCCTTATTTGGCTTATAATTAATGGTACCTGATTCAAATAAATTTTTAAGTGACGGTCCTTTCTTATAAACAATAACAGGCTTAGACCCCAAAGCTGATTGTGAATTTCTATTATTAGAAATTAAAGTCCAATTATTAAAGTAAGGTGTCAAATTGTTAAACTGGGTTAAAAAACTAACATTATAATTAGTTAAAGGTTTATCAATTGTTATAATTGTAGCATAACCCTGGCATAAATGAAATGTGTTCTGTGAAATGTTTGTTGAAATTGAGAGCTTTAGAGCGATAGATGCATCATTTAAAATATATTATTATACAATATTTTAAATTAACAATATTTAGTTCAATGTTTGTTTTAATAGATTGTATTTTTTATTTTTATATTTGAAAATTAGTGTATACATATATATATATATATATATATATATATATATATATATATATATATATATACACACACACATTTTTTTAAGGTTCATAGTTTTTTAAATATTTAATTGTTTAATTAGTTAATTAATAACGTATTGTTGGGTGTGGGTATATATGTAACAATGTTTTTTACAATGACCGTCTGAAGAAGTGCATTGATTGTTTATGCATGAAAGCGCTAACGGATTAAATATACCTTTCAGTGACTGGCGTGATTTGTTGGAGCTTCATTTTTTTCTGTTTACAACACTGGACAATATGTAGGGCACCACAACACACACATGCATAACATCCCCACATGCCCAATTAGATCAAAGGCCCAAACCCACACACATGATGTCATCCAATGGTGCAGCCTAGGCCTTTGGCAAACATTATCACCCTGTGCATATGATGATGTTTGTGCCGCATCACTGACATCCATGCCATCGGTGCAGCGACATGCTCATATGGTCTGATGCACAGGGTGAACAGACTAGGATGATATGTGTAGTTTACAAATGTTGAGGACTGTTGACAGTCAGCAGATATACCATGTAGAACAGGTGTACAATACTGTTAACAGTATGTGTCTTGTGTAACAACAGTGCAGCCTAGGCTTCAGGCAAACATTAATACCCTGTGCATATGATGATGCCTGTGCTACAACCCTGACATCCACACCATCAGTGCAGGGACATGCTCATATGGTCTGATGCACAGGGTGAACAGACTAGGATGATATGTGTAGTTTACAAATGTTGAGGACTGTTGACAGGCAGCAGATATACCATGTACTACAGGTGTACAATACTGTTAACAGTATGTGTCTTGTGTAACAACAGTAAATGCATGTTGGTCATGTTGTTCTGCTGTCCTTCTTCAGGTCTAATTGCATGTGCCGGTGGATGTCAGTGTTTGCAGTTAAGTGTCCCATATGTCAATGTGGACTACTCACAGGTATGTATGAATATACCAGCATGCACCATGTAGCTGCCACATACCAGTGAGAATGTCCCACATTACAAACACGTCTACTGTTCCAAGAGCATGATAGCTGTGTATTAAGCTACTGTGGCCACAGATGTGACATCCATAAAAGGTGACATCACAGGTACAGTTACATGGAGTGGTGAGGTAAGAGAGTAGTCTAGCTGATTACAAGGATAGAGGCCAGTGGGAAGTGTGATGCCTCAATGGGAATCAGTAATACACGTTCCCATGACAGGATGCCAACACAGAACTGCACTCACACACTTAGGTATTGACACACATGTATTCAGTGACACTGTAACACACACACACACACACACACACACACACACACACACACACACACACACACACACACACACACACACACACACTCACGGCTTCACCAACACAGTAACACACACTTGCACACAGTTGCTACTGGTGTGCTGAGGACCCCTGCCTATGTGCAAATCATCATTACAGTATTCTGCACCTACATGATGCACCACAGAGAATACACATGTACAGGTAGTCAGTACGGCCTAAGATTGGGGACATCAACACGGATAGTTGAATGCATCACCTGGATGGTGGGAGGGGTCCTATCAGTTCAGTATGGTAACATACATCCTCACCCCAGGGACCAGTCAGCCCTACATACACACACTGTGGCATTCAGTAATTAATACTCCTATGTCATGCACATCCAGATACCTCACATGTGTGAGATACACTCCCCTGCCTATGTCCTGCTTTATACATTGCAGTCTGTACAGATGTGTACATTAGTGTACAGGAGAGTGAGTAACAATTGAGATGTATTCCCCACAATACGTGACAAATATGGACACACACGCAACCACACATACCAGTACTGTGAATTTCAGACCTGCCTAGCTCATGTTATGTATGTCAGACATACAGCAGTCTTGCACACATTACAAACTGTACTGATGCTTCCTGTGCCAACAGTGCTGATATATGCACTAGGGACGTTATATCTACTAACAGGTGTCAAGTGATTTACCTTTGCTATCACCCTGACCGCTGTCTAGGTTGTGTGTTATGTCCTTCAATTAACAAAACCATTGCTTACCAGTTACACAGGGTATTGTAGGACCACTTGTGACACAACTGTGAGCTGTTCACAGCAAACATCCATCTGCAAAGATGCCCCACCACTTAGTTATTTCAACACATCTGTCCATACCTGTGGTGTATCTTTCTGTACATTCAGGATATCACCATATACAGTTGGCAATGTTGAGACTGCATTGCAGCTTCATGATGTACTAGGATACACGCCACCTGAATACATCAGCAACTGCACACGCATGTTATCTGAATGCACAACACTACGTGCACAGGAGTGTAGGTCCTACAATCCTGACATTTGGTCATGTTTGTAGGCATTGCAATTGGTAGATATGTGTAATAACATACATGACACATGGACTGTTGTATGATATGATGGGTGACCAGTACAGAGGGGATATTACCTCTGTCAACATTGATATCACACCTTATGTACTGTTAGCATTCAGCAGCCATGGACCTACATTCCATGTGCATGTGTGTAATGGCTGTAGCCATCTGTTTGCACAAAGGACTACAACAGCTATGCTATTTACAGGTATGTTGTGTGTGTGGCATGTACATACCCAGGGCAGGTACATGTATGTCATATCCATACATGAGGGAGTGTACTGGTGTACAGCAACAGACATCTGCTAATGGTGGACAGTACTGAGGGCCCTTGGTATGTGTACAACTGACCTGGTCACAGACAGTGGTATCATTGCATAATACATGATGCAACTGTGTCAGTACATGTGTACTGTCTACAGTTGATGTAGTGCTTAGTACAGTACACAGGTCAAGGGTCACATGGTGGTGTACTCATTTGTCATACAACATGTATGGTTGCGTGGTGGTGGTCCAAGGGCATGGTGGTGTCTGCAGTTTACATCCTAGAATGCAGCATGTGACACTGTGTCCTACACATGGCTCATCTGTGATGCCTTTCATGGGGGAACCAGTCAGTACATGTGAGTGGCCTTTATGTATGTGGGTACACCACCTGGAGCGGTTCGTACCTGTGTTATGGCCCACATGTCTGGTTCTGAGGTATATGGTGGTAGTGCTATTGTGCACTACAGAGACATCAGCCAGGTGTTCCTCACTGCACAGATGTCAGTACTCCCCATTGTTGGATCTACAGTGGCCAGCTGTGAATATGGGCGCTACACATCTAGCACTGGTTAGTATAAGAAAATGCAGTTGTCCTGTAGGTGTATGGGAGTTAATCTGTGTTTAGGGCATTTGCCTTGGAATGGCACTGTGCGGGCGGATGCGACTTGGGTAATTTTCACACTCCCTTGTATCATGGTTGCATGTGATATGTGTCAAAGGCCTGCCTACTGTCATCCATGTCATCCCAGAATGACAGCTGATTTGTTAAAGACTGGTGTCGGTGTAGAGCAGCATTTTTGCTAACAATGACAACTACCAACACCAGAGCCCATTACAATGTGTTAGTTACATCTACCTGTAATAGCATGGCCACTGTGGCCCTCCGTGTTTAGCATCACAGTGCATCCCAGTCAGCCCTGTGCTACTAGGAGTATGAGCATGCCCAGTATATCCTTGTGTAGATGGACACATAGTAGTGCATTCCAACCAGCCCTGTGCTACTGTGTGAGCATGCCCCCTGTGCTACTAAGTGTATGAGCATGCCCAGTATATCCTTGTGTAGATGGACTCATAGTGCATTCCGAACAGCCCTGTGCTACTAAGTGTATGAGCATGCCCAGTATAACCTTGTGTAGATGGACACAGTGCATTCCAAACAGCCCTGTGCTACTAAGTGTGTGAGCATGCCCAGTGACACCTTGTGTTGGTTATGTGCCTCTGTGTATGGGCATGGCCATTGTAACCCTGTATAGTGGTAGTAGTCGTCCATTCCACAGATGGGCATACTCCAGGTCAGGATGGATTCATACTTTAAACACACAGGTTCACAGGTATGTACATCTTAACTGCCAGCATCCCTGTTGACGTCTGCATTCCCAGATGGTCATAATGACAGCCTTGACATGTGTAGTCTGTGTGGCGCGATTCGTATATATGTAGTATTGTAATAGTAATCTGTAAATAGGCAGATGTTCCGTACCCGACACTGGCGTGTGTGTGTATGTTTGTCCCCATTTGCTGGTGGACTCTAAATTGCTTTTAGACTGGCCACGCTCCATACATTTCTTATATCCACTGTTAGCAAGGCCGATGATGTCACCAATCTACAAATACACCTCTGGGAAGGCTGTGCCCCAGTAATCTCAGTAGCGTGTTTTGTAACTGCGCAATGCTGTAGTGTAATAAAGTAGTTAGGTCAGTGTTCTACTCTCACACTTGCCTTGTGTGTGTGTCTTTCCCTGAGGACTGAGTAATACCTTTATACAGCTCACACTTTATACATTTCTTATACCCACTGTTAGCAAGACCGATAATGTCACCCATCTACGAATACACCTCTGGGAGGACTGTGTCCCAGTAATCTCTGTAGCGCATTCTGTAACTGCGTAATGCTGTAGTGTGATAAGGTAGTTAGGTCGGTGTTTTAATCCCAGCCATGCCAACTGTGTGTGTGTTTCCATCTGCCTTGGGGCAGAATAATGTTTTTAGACTGCTTACACTCCATACAATCCCTAGCGCCGTCTTTGCCAATGCTGATGATGTCACCCACCTAGAAGTACACCTCTGAGAGTCCTGTGTCCCAGTAGTCTCGGTAGTGCATTCTGTAACTGTGTAATGCTGTAGTGTGATAAGGTAGTTAGGTCGGTATTCTAATCCCAGCCATGCCAACTGTGTGTCTCCATCTGCGTGGGGACAGAATAATGCTTTTAGACTGCTCACACTCCATACAATCCCTATCGCCATCTTTGCCAATGCTGATGATGTCACCCACCTAGAAGTACACCTCTGGGAGTGCTGTGTCCCAGTAATCCCTGTAGCGTGTTCTGTAACTGTTTAACGCTGTCGTGTGATAAAGTAGTTAGGTCAGTGTTCTAATCCCAGCCATGCCAACTGTGTGTGTCTCTGTCTGCTTGGGGACAGAATAATGCTTTTAGACTGCTCACATTCCATACAATCCCTGTCACCATCTTTGCCAATGCTGATGATGACACCAATCTAGAAGTACACCTCTGGGAGTGCTGTGTCCCAGTATCTTGGTAGCATGTTCTGTAACTGTGTAATGCTGTAGTGTGATAAGATAGTTAGGTCAGTGTTCTCATCCCAGCCATGCCAATGGTGTATGTGTGTCTCCGTCTGCCTGGGGACAGAATAATGCTTTTAGACTGCTCACACTCTATACAATCCCTATCGCCATCTTTGATGTCACCCACCTAGAAGTACACCTCTGGGAATGCTGTGTCCCAGTAATCTCGGTAGTGCGTTCTATAACTGCGTAATGCTGTGGTGTGATAAGGTAGTTATGTCGGTGTTCTAATCCCAGCTATGCCAACTGTGTGTGTGTGTGTGTGTGTGTGTCTCCATCTGCCTGGGGACAGAATAATGCTTTTAGACTGCTCACACTCCATACAATCCCTATCGCCGACGTTGCCATTGCTAATGATGTCACCCACCTAGAAGTACACCTCTGGGAGTAATATGTCCCAGTAATCTCGATAGCATTCTGTAACTGTGTAATTCTGTAGTGTGATAGAATGGACAGGTAGGTGTTCTACTGCAAGGCATGACAGGTGTGTGTGCTTGGCAGTCATATCCTATGTGTTGGTGTCTGTGAGTGGCTAGCTACTGGATGTGTTGAGGAGCGTATTTTGTTGTTTTCCTATATAGTGGCCATAAATGTCACAGTCGGCCAAGAGACTGGGTTGGCAAGACATAGACATACATTCATTAATAGGTCTGGTGAGTAATGTCAGCAGCCCTAATCTTACCCTTAATGCAGTCTGAACCCATGTGACGCACAGAAACACACTTGCCTTGATATTAACACCAGTACATAATGCAGGAGGCGCATGTGGTTTCCTTTTCATTCTTGTCTAATGCTTTGGAGTCATGTGGTCCGCTGTTGAGATATATATTCTATATCTATGTATGCGTGTGTATATATATATATATGTGTGTGTGTGTGTGTATATATATATATATATGTGTGTGTGTGTGTATATATATATATATATATATGTGTGTGTGTGTGTGTGTATATCTATATATATGTGTGTGTGTGTGTGGACATTAGCACACATAAATGTACATGATGGAATACATGTCCTATACTGTTGAATGCCTGTGCTGGATGATCTGTACATGATTACCTCAGATGTATCTATATCTGCCATGGCTTAGTGGTAAAGCACATTGTCTGTGGTGTGCAGGGTCCCGGTTTCGAGCCGTGCAGAGGACAGTTGTTTTTTTGCTGGGAAGAACATGGGACATCGAATACGGTGATAGTGAGGTGCTTTTAACCAGCTGTGTGTGGGTCTGCATGACAGTAAGCAGTGGTTATTTTTGGGGAGGCTCAGTATGGGTCATGTAACTATGCATTAGAAGACAATACTATGCAAACAAGGTGGAAAATAGTGAATCCCGTTTATCTCCAAGGTGTGATGCAGGTCCCAAGAGTGTATGTGTATAGATAGCCGGGTGCAGGACTCGAATTTAGGTGAAAGCATGTGGGGGGGTGTGTGTCAGGCATACTGTACGTAGATTGGAGCCCTGTGTCTCAGGATTGCTCCTAGCTTAGCACGCCTAAGCTAGGGGTGTATCTATACCTGCCTAGTGCAATTGGGAGGGACAACAGCAGTAGGAGAGTAATCAAGGTGAACAAGCTGGGCAAACAGATGATATTTATCAGAATCAGCAGATTACAGGCCCAGCAGACCAGCCCGGCCCAGAACACTACGACAAAGTGAGCAAGCACCATCCCCTCAGGTTTTTCCACACTCTACACCACTGGTGTATACATGCGGGGAAATTTTAACAAACAATCCTATGAAATAAAAAGGGCTGCAGCAGGCAATATAGACCATCATGTGCAGGAGGCTGAGGGTGGTGAGGATGTGAATGCTGCCGAACAACCCTCAGTGAGGAGACAGCGAAGACTGTACAGACACAGGGTAACCTACCAGGGGCTACATGAGCTGGAGACAGTGGAGTGCTATGGGGTGGACAGAGACCTCCTACAGCAGATTTTTGAGCTGTGCCGGCCACACCTGACACATCTGACAGGCCGAGGGGAACCCATCCCAGTGGATACCAAGGTATGTGTAGGCCTAGGTATACTAACCACAGGTACCTCCCAAAGCACAACTGGGAATATAATGGGATTCTCACAGGCATCTGCATCTAGGGTATTCCACCAGTTCCTGGATGCCATGTCACCACATGCCAGTGAACATGTACATTTCCTCAACACACGTGAGGTTTTGACCAGTAATATGCGTCTCTTCCACCAAATGGCAGACTACCCTGGGGTAGTGGGTGCTATAGCCTGGATGCACATACACATCAAAGCACCACCCAGTGAGCAGGGTAGGGCCTACATTAGCCACAGGGGCATCCCCTCCATCAACTGCCAAGTCATATGCGATGCCCAGGGCATTATACTGAATGTGTGTGCTGGCTGCCCTGAAAGGTATAACAATTCTGATATATGGCATCTGATGCAGCTGTACCACAGCTTTGCCAATATGGACATCCCCTATGGTCACCTAGTGGGGAATTCTGGGTACCCACTGGAGTCGTAGCTGATGACACCCATCAGAAATGCACACACACCTGAACAACGATACAATAATGAGGCACACGCACAGGCCAGACATATAATAGAGTGTGTGTTTGGGATGCTCAGGTCATGGTTCCTGTGTCTGGACACATCTGGTGGTGCCTTGCATTATTCACCAGCTGCATGCACCCAAATTGTTATGGTATGTGCTATGCTAAACAATATGATCCTGCGGAAACAGCTGCAGCAGGAACAGCATGGGGCAGGGCCACACAGTCCCCCACTAATGCCAAGGCCTGTACAGGCACAGAGTGACTCGGAGGAGGAACAACCTGAGCTGGACCCAATAGATGG
Source organism: Protopterus annectens (assembly GCF_019279795.1). Classification (NCBI taxonomy): domain Eukaryota; kingdom Metazoa; phylum Chordata; order Ceratodontiformes; family Protopteridae; genus Protopterus; species Protopterus annectens. The sequence goes on from NC_056735.1 coordinate 39,172,213, forward strand.
AAGGAGGGGTGCCCAGTATGACCTGGCCTTGGCAAAGAGGCAATGCATAGCATATGCACTGACACAGTAGGGACCCAGAGAATGTCACCCTCTCTGACTCACACAGACAGTAAAAGGGATGCCAAACATGACACTACCTGTGGTCAGCCATGTATAGGAAGTGTACTATGTGCATCCGACATAGGCAGCCCTCCAGCACCATCCTCAGGTCTGGCACACCCTCAAGGTAAGTCAATCAACCTACCAATTGGCAGTTGTATTAGAATGTGTTGGTACCTGTAGCTATGGTATGGATGTGAGCATGCAAGGGGATTTGGTGGCCGGATGTTAAGGCAGCAGACAGTAGATGTCCATAGTGGCACCATGACATCTGTAGCACATACGGGGGTCACCATAGTAGCCAGTAGTATACAGGGTGTCATAACACACTGCGGGTAATGGGCTGAGCATCATGTGTGTCCATACAGCCCACACAAGTCTCAACCAGCTGGACAGGGGTAGACCAGCACAGACAAATGCTGTACTATGGCCTCTGAATATGCCCAATGGATGACCCCCCACAGACCCACACAGACAGACTACAGCAGGCCAAGCAGTTGGATGTAGGTTGTGAAGGCTAGGACATCTGAAACTAATAAGTTGGTAATTAAAGCTAAGATCTGGAGTAAACTGGTATGCCTCTAGCCAGCACAATAGGTAGGTCTACACACTGAAATGGAGTACCTGATATACCAGTACAGTAGTAGCAAAAGTGTACAAGTGTCAGGCATGCCCCCCTTCCAACATACACCCCGGTGCTGTGTAGGAATGTGCATACAGTCGGATGTCCTCCCACGCTGTGCAGAAATGTAGCAACACTTAAAGCCACATGACCAATTGATACCCTGAAGATGCAGCATGCCACCTGTCAGTGTACAATGCAGAGGTCAGCACCACAGTACAGACTTCCTGGACATGTAACACATGCGATACAGTTGGCCATACTGGGCATGCTCAAACACATGAAGGTATGACGGCAATGTCAGTCGACAACATGCGGAATGGTCATACTGGGCATGCTCACATACGTAAACACAAGATGGCCAGGTCTGCAAACACCAGTAGTCCGGACATATCTGCCGGTACATTGCTATACTGTTGAATGACTGTGCTGTATGGTATGTGTGTGGTACTGTCTATTGTCTGTATATTTGCCATGGTGTATTGGTAATTCACATTAGCTGTGTGCGCAGGGTGTTGCTACCAACACTTGCAAAGGATGGTTATTTGTTTGTGGGCAGAACAAGCCCATTGGATATGGAAAGAGTAAGGCACATTGAAGCAGTTGGGAGCAATTGTGCATGGGTTTGTGTGGCGTTAAGCACTGCTGACCTCTGGTTACAGCTTCTTATACTTGGTTAGCCTCCACATTTCTTTACCAGTGCAATACTCGCATATGGTAGCCAAACACGCTTACACCCACTCGTTCCCTCACTTGCACATGCACCGAGATTGGTGCTTGCATGTGTCACTCACGCTGGGTGGGCGTGATCCTTTGTGATGCCTATTACATCGGACTACATGACTACAGTATCGGGTATGGCTGACCATTAGGCGATGGCATGGCGTTCGACTGTATGGAATCGGCAGCCTGTCCAGTGAGTTAATCAAATTATATGCATGTTCCTCATACAATCTGCTCCCATCTGGCTGATACATGGGAACTGATACTCTGGAATGCAGACAAGTAAATGTGGTTTGAGACCCACATCTGTCTGCTGGGTCATGCTACCGCATACCTATTGTAGGTTTGCCACCTTTTAAATTGGCCGATGTGGGACTTTAGGATTAACACCTGTCCCACTTTGCGTAGGACAGTCCCTCCTTAGGCATATGTGTCCTGCGAAAATAATCAAGACATAGCAAATGTCCTGATTACAGGACAATATTATATTCTACGTTTCTCTAATAGTTGCATGTAACAGTTATTGTATATATGACACTTCTATATGTTATGTGAAGTAGCATAAGCAACTGGACTGCTACTAGACTAAGCTTTTATTTGTGCTAATACGTATAGTTCTGTACTATGCACGGCTGTAGGTATGTTCTGACCTGGTACGTCTGACATTTCAACAGAGCAGGTCCCACTTTGGCCATTTGGAAAGGTGGCAGCCCTATAGGACCTATATGTAGAGATGTCAGATTTGGCAAGGCAACACATACCCACAGCCAGTAGAAAATAGACTACTTCACCGGTTTGCATAAGTAAAGGTTATTGTTGTAGCATTATAGTTGCTAATACTGTTTCCTATAACATCTAGGTGTTTCAGCTACAACATAATCATTTTATGCAACCACTACAGACAATATATGGATTCTTTGCTCGAAATCACGGGCCATGTGCCATAATAACATTCATTTTGCAGCACACAACTGCCCAGAGGGGAGTGTCCCTCACAAAGGTGAACAGGTGGTAACCCCAACCTATTATGCTATCCTCTACCTAAGGTAGTCGGCGGAATATGCGCTTTCCGTCACTAGCAGACCTCACATACGAATGGAGGAGAATGAACACTGTATCAGGGACACTGCATAACACCCTCAGGGACACATTTAGATGATTGGTTCTATGAACCTAACACATTGACAGTCCCAGAGCATATGATTTCATACACATTTGTCGAGGTACATGCATATACTACTGCTGTAGAATGGCAGAAGAAATATTTCGAAAACTTAATAGTATAATTACAATGTGTGAATGTGTATTGAGATCCTATGAAAATGTTAGGGCATACCACACATTTATTGCATTGAAATGTAGCCTTGAGCCAAAAAGAACCTCACCAAGCGATTAATTCCTTAACGCAATTTTTTATTTTTTGCACAAGACAAAGCAGCGTTTTCGCTACACACAAAAGGTAGCTTCTTCAGAGAAATGATATTAAAGCTTAAAACACGCTCTTAAATAAGTACAATGTGTTTACATGAATATCCCCGTTTTTTGAAGGTGATTTTCATCTTAGGAAAACAATTATTTTGCAATAACCTTCTTTTGGAAGGTGCGAACTTCATTAAACCCCCTTTTGCGCATTTTAAATATGTGAATGGGCCAGTTTGGTATCCCCTGATACTTGCTTTTATGACATTGATTAATACACATTTGTTGAGCCTTTAGGGCTTACGCACGTATATACATATTTTTTGAAAAAAGTTAAAAAAGTTAGAAAATAAAAATAGGATCTCTTTTTATGTATGTTTTTATTAGATAGCTTGTTGCATCAAACCAGATGTTGTTTAGCCTGGTAAGATAATTTAAAACTGAAAATATGTTTTTTTCAGTTAAAAGTAGGTTCTATTTGTTTTTAGCCATATATTTTGCTTTTGGTTAAGTGGCTTGGCCAATTTAAAATGATTTAATAAGCCAAGCAGTTGCTGTTTTAATATATTGTGCCTTTCAGTTTAGGTCGTTGTTTTTATAAGCTGTTTTTTTTATTAATGAGGACCTATGGTGTTGTTGTCACTTTAAATATTAAACTAGACCTATTCAGGAAGTGATGTAACCACAGTACTAGCATTGTACTTATTTAAGAGCGTGTTTTAAGCTTTAATATCATTTCTCTGAAGAAGCTACCTTTTGTGTGTAGCGAAAACGCTGCTTTGTCTTGTGCAAAAAATAAAAAATTGCGTTAAGGAATTAATCGCTTGGTGAGGTTCTTTTTGGCTCGAGGCTACATTTCACTGGTTTGTCATTTTTTCACTTGGACACATTTATTACATGAATGCATCCCATTTTGAGAGTTAGAAGTAGAAGTAGAATTAATAAGAAAAGGTAAATCTCTGTTTTCTAAACTCATTCTTATGGTTTAGGTTCTTTAAAAATGAAAAGGTAGGTGCAGTTATACTATTAAGTTTTCGAAATATTTCTTCTGCCATTCTACAGCAGTAGTATATGCAGGTATTTGTGCATCTTGTAATGCATTTTATGTAGGTAAAACTACAAGAAAACTTTCAGACAGAATTAAGGAGCATCTAGGAGCCATCAGGGCACAGAACTTAAATAGTGCCCTTGCTAAACATAGCATTTTTTGTACTTCTTTTAGTAAATTTTACTTCATAGTATTAGAACAAGTTAACTGTTTTTTGGAGATTGGGAATTATATTTAGAACTAAGTGAACTTAAATGGCAATTACTGCTTAATTCAGAAACATACCCTGCTCTGAATGAAAGTGTTAATATTAAATGTGCTTTAAAATGGAAGATTTAATTCTATTTTGACAGTTGTTCTCTTTCTACAAAATGTGTTTGCATCTATCCTTGACCTTTGACACACTTGTAAGTCATCATTTGTACAGTTATAGGAATATTCATGTCTCCTACATGCATATTTAGTGCGCACACTGCACATTTGTTCAATGATTAGCTAACACAAGGGAGTGTTTATTTAATATTCATGCCCCTGTCATTCATATGTATGTTCATGGTTATTGTGTTAAGATGACTGGTACAGTTTAAATATTGTCTGTTTGTACTTTTGGTTACTGTACTAATAAGTTCTAAGTAGTTCATTGTTTTTTTGTTTACATGTGACTCTAGTTACATATAATGTAAGTATTGTTGACTATAGGTTATTCTGATGAAGCTGTTCCACCTGAATAAGAGCGAAAGCTTAATCATCTATTCGGTGTCTGAGTTTTTATTTCCTTTCTTCTAGCTCAGTATTAATTACTACGCCTAAAAGAAGTCTGAATATATATATATATATATATATATATATATATATATATATATATATACACACACACACACACACACACACACACACACACACACACACACACACATATACGTACATATATAAATACATATGTATATCTATAAATGTGTGTGTGTATGTGTGTGTGTGCGTAGCTATATAGAGATATATAGCTATGACAGGAAAAAGCACACAGGAATGACATATGTTTACAGGCTATGGCAATGGAAGTGAGGAGCCCAGGCAAGAAACATGACACACGCAGCATGCCCTTCCACCTCCCCCTACAGTTGGACATGGGAACTATACACGCAATCAATGTAAAGTATCCACTGCTTCACAGACCACAGGCAGGATACAACCAGGGGGGGTAAATACAGTGCACCCGTGGATTCTAATCATGGAACACATACTGGAGCGTCCCTTGCGGGACACCCCAAAAATTGGCCAAACCATATGAATGTGATAGATCGTCCATTTTGTCCGCGGTGTATACAGACTTGGAGTACAAGGGTGGGTAACCCTGATTACCCATAGGCCGAGACAATTGTATGAAATGGGTCCCGTGAAGTGGAGAGTGGGCAGAGTGTAGTGGTGTGTCCAGAACCAACCAGGTCCCAGAGTAAGGATGGGTGCTGTTGAGGAGGCGAGGGTGGGGGAACTATGGGTAGCTACTTATGAGTCTAGGTGTGCAGGTGTTGGCTGATGTTGGCCAATATGGACAGCCCTAGGGATGCAAGAGAATGTGTTCATTGGGCAGAGGCATTGTCCAACGAGCAGCCACACCCATTATGTCATTCTGCAAACTATCTCAGAGGTAATATTTGAGATATTAATTTGAGAAGTCTCTTAGTGAGACAGGGCATTTTGCATTCTGTCTTGGACATGACAACAACTAGAAGATCCATTCACCACATCTGCCTTGCTCTATTAGTAAGTTCCTAGGTTATAGTAATTCTCCTAGATACAGTCAGGAATATAGTAAAGCTTAGTTTAGCTGTTTCTCTTTATTTATTTGAGACTGTCCTGTAATGTTGTTTTAAATATTTCATGTGGTTTTGAACTCACTGTGTCACTATGAATATATATTTAATATTTTCTTGTTCTTTTATTATTTATTATCAGATATATTTAAACCTATCATTGTGGCTGATCTGTGTAGAGATATTTAAGTTTTGAGAGTACTTACATATTTATTTGGTAACACTGTGGGCTACTCCTAATAGCCTTGCTCTAAGTCTAACTACTATTTGTGTTAATATTAATATTACACAGTACGATTGGGCACCCTTTGCTAAGGGCTTTAAAGCAGCTGATAAGTAGTTCACCGGTGGCAGGGGTAACTAACTTACAGTCTGGGCAGAAGGGGTCATAGCTAGTAAACCTGTGTCAACCTTTCCCAGGTGTGTGTGCGTATGTGTGTGTGTGTGTGTGTGTGTGTGTGTGTGTGTGTGTGTGTGTGTGTGTGTGTGTGTGTAAATCAAACCTCAAAGAGTGTGTGTGTTAGCTACTTGTCAGGGACACAAAGCACTGGTTGGATAGATAGGGTGCTAGAAGTCTTGGCTTGGCCACTCAGCTGAGATCTCAGCTCTATAGCTGTGCCAGTGGGGAGTCTTACTGGGGATCTGAAGGAGGATAGAGGAACTAGTCCCAGACTCACTGTGGTCTTAAGGGAAATTGCACTTGATGCAGAGAGCTGTATCTGGAAATACTGTGTATGTACTTGTCATCCTCCCAATGTATATCCCCCACTGGTGCCAGTGGTGAGAATTGAGGCTTCTTGATTACTGGTCCAGTGGAGGGCCATCACAATTATAAACTGCATTATTCTTGTAAAGTTGGGTGATCTCAGCTGCATTAATCTGTCATACCACATGCAATACAACACATTTCACTTTATTCAATTTGCTGGCATTGGATTCTGCAATGTGGGATTGAACAGAACTAAAGGGTGAGTTGCTTTTCACCTTCCCTAGGTGTTCATGTTTAAGAATGCTTTAAAGTAAAGGGGTGTATACACAATCCTAGCTGTGCACCATGCACACATGGACAGTAGTACAACCACTCCACTTTCCCACTGTACTATTGTTTCAGTATACATGTACATCCAGCCGTATACAACACCCCTTACAATGAAGTCATGAATGATAACGATCAATAAAGATCAGTGCAGGGAAAATATTATTCTACAAAGGATTTTATGAGAAACAAGAAAGATTTATTTATTCCCCTTCTCCGATGGACCTTGCCCAGTGCCTCCACAACTTGGACTCAAATGCCCATTTGTTCTTTAGGGGTAGGAGTCAGAAGTACATGAGGTGAGAGTTCTATGTTTCATTAGTTTCTAGCCAGGAAGTTCAATTATGCCATCCATTCCTCTGGCAGTCAGAGTCAGATAAAAGGGAATGGGTCAATGGAATCATGTCTATAGACTGGCACCTTTTCCCTGACAGCAAATCTTTGAAAATGCTTCATAAAAAACACTTTTGGTGAAGCATGGATAACTCCTTTTTTGTAGGGAACAACCCCCTCCACAACCCTCATGTGGTGGGACCCCTCCACAACCCTAAACTTAAAGCTCTGAACTCACATAGCAGGGGCAAAAAGGGAGTTCTCCACTGCTGGTGAAATGTCTTTCAGCAAAACCTTTTTACTTAAATGGCAAGTGTTGAAACTGCTCTCAATCTATTGAAAAGCACCCAGGTCAGCTAGCTAGTCCCTCACAGTGGCCTAGCCTTCCTGTGGACTTTTAGCAGCTGTTCTGGTTAGGACAGGCAGTGTGCATACTGCCACACACACCTTCTCAGGAGAGACATCCCTATCTGACTCAGAAAAGACAACAGGGCTACTATAGGCAGGTGATACACAAAATCACCATTAGGTGTCACCATTGTTATAGGGCTAGCAATCTCCCCCTGAAGATAAACATCCAGTCATTAACAACAACATATCTAGCTTTTTCCACCCTGTCCCTCATCACATGGATTGCTAATCAAACATGGGTCATCTGGGCTGTGGTCAGGGCCTGATCCCTCTGTACCACAGGAACGGGGAGAAAGGTATAGTTTTAATGACTGGAGGCATTCATTATTGTTAAATAAAAACAAAGTTACAACACAGGAGGCTCAGATGCAAAAGTTTACTAGTGTACACCAGGAGGCAAAAAATCATACAAGTACAGAATTTTGTCTGACATGATGCAGGAAGTACACAATTTTATATAGGTTTAACATTCAAGCTGTGCCCACCTTACTGACGTGGTCAGTCACAGGGCACCTACATCACTATGGTTTACAATATTCTATTCATAAGAAAAGCTGATGTTACACATTTTAAAAGTTTTTCCCATGGGAATAATACAGCCTTGCAAAGCACCTGGTCAGTTATAATGTCTCTCTGTAAATGTTACTCCTTCAAGGTTTCAGGCCTGCTCGAATACAATAGTTGGTTCAGTCTTGTAATACACTTCTTTGTTCTTCTTGCAACATTCTCCCAACAGCTGCGTCTTATCTCGATAACATTTACAAGGCCAATTGTCCCAGAGGAAGGAGAAGAAGATTTTCAATGCTTTATACATTTAATTTCCTGACCCAGCAGATAATCATTAGTGAAAAACATAAGCTTGCTGAGCTGGCTACTGCCAGGGTCAGAGTTCAAATACACTGCAGCTCCAAAGCTTCAAGCAATTACATGTTAAAATCATTCTTATTGCCATATTATTAATAGAATAAAATGCATTATATACTATTTGCTTTTTAACTAACACTTTATATATGTTCAAATACATATTTTTCTAACATTTTCCTCCCTTTTAATACTTTTTATTCTATTCTGAAATATAAACAATGTTATATCGTCTCCTAGCCTTTTCCCTTTTAAGGACTTTCGACCAGGCAAGTCATTTAGTTTATACTTCGGAAAGAATTTCATCTGAAATTAATTTCTCTAACTCAATGTCTTGGTACAAAGTTTCAGTTACAGATATATCAATAAAATCTTTGATTAATCTTTTCATGCAGGGAATCCCACAACAGACACATGCCCCTAATAGGAGCAGACTCACACAAATAGCAATCAAGATGTTCATTAGGATAGAACCCCACCCACCAAACAGACTCTGGAAAAAGTTTGTCAATGGGTTTGGGCCTGGTTCAGTCATGGCCGATACCTGCTGTATTACCTCTAGGTGATCATTAATTTCATGTCTATTGTCTGGTATAAATGCACAGCATTCTTCTTTGATAAGCACGCACGTACCACCTCTCGCCGCTAGGGTGAAGTCAAGAGCCATTCGATTTTGTAGCACGACAGTTCTCATTGCATTCAGTTCATCAGTCACTAGTTCGAGAGCAGAAAAAGTTGCGTTACTCATTGACAGCTTTCTCAACTCCCAGATCGATTTGACTGCTCCATATGCTGGAAGTATTCCAGCCCAGGATATAACACTGTCACTCAAGTCCATATGAGTCAATTTTTCTTTATCTTTTACGGAATGATGGTCTTTCCAACCAGCTTCGATTTTTCCCACTGGGTTTACAGGTTTTCCGATTGGACCTTCAGGTTTCCGGGCTACATCTCTCACATTTCGTATCTTACCTAGAGGTAATTCTGCAGTATGTCTTATGGCCGGAACCAGATAACCCAAAAAACAACTGCCAGACCAATTCTCAGGTAGCCATTTGTATGCCTTTTTCCCACAAACAAAATAACAGTTTTCTACTTTAGTACTGATGCGGGTTAATTCTGAATGAAACATTTTCTTGTCTATAACAGACAGTTGTTTATGTAAAACAGGATTTCTCTGCACATCACTTAACGTTGTTTTCATTAAACTCAAATATGAATCATAATTTGTATTACAAACAGTGCCTCTATCTTTAGCTTTAATATAGCATTTGTAAGAAATGGTTATATTACAGTTACTCCAACCCACTTGAAGTGTATCATTTTTATAAAAACATACAATTCCCCTCTGTGTAATAGGCAAATACAATGCAATTTTGTCCTGTGATCTTACAGATCCTGTATCAAAAAGTAAATTCTCCCAAGTCTCATTTATCCCCAAGGGGACAGCGGACATTAACAGTCCTCCATATGCTGTTGGTATAGCAGTACATACCCAGCAATTTGAAATGTTCATAGTCTCTACATATACACGCTTCATAGCTAGGTATGTGTTAAAGTTCGGATGCCAGTCTATAGACAGTTCATCACGTCTCTTCACTTTCACTTGTGTGGTTACATGTAGGAAAAACTACAACAAAAGGAAGGTTGTCACAATCATAGTCAGTAAATGCATAGTCAACAAGATGATTAAACAACATCTCTGGGGTTGATCTGTATTTTTACTCTTTTTGTTCTTGGCCATCCTGCCTTTGTTGTGTATCAGTCACAAAATGTTTATCAAGTTGAAAATTCTTTACCGGTTTACAGTGCGTCAGATGGACCCAGGACGACCTCTCAGCAACTTTGACTGCAGTAGGCGTCGCCAACAGTGCCTGGTACGGTCCTTCCCACTTTGGACTCGCCCAATTCTTCCTCTTCGTAACCTTCAGCCAAACCCAGGACCCAGGGGTCAGCATTGCTTCCAACGGTCTGGTCTGTCTTTTATCTGAAAAAGAGTTCAACTGCAAAACAGTTTTATTTGTTAACAGTTTTCTCATATAGTTAGCTAATGAGCTGTCAGCCTCTAGTTCTGCAGGCATGAGAGTTTTCCACTGTGGCACATAATATGCCCTTCCAAATATCACTTCAAAGGGGGTCAAACCCTTTACGTTTGTAACTGTTCTCATGTTCAGCAGTGCCAAAGGCAAACAGCAAATCCAGTTCTTCTGTGTTTCGCTCACTAACTTTCTCAACTTGCTTTTTAAAATTCCATTGTACCTTTCCACCAGTCCTGCAGACTGTGGGTGGTAAGCACAATGATTCTTCAAGGAGATTCCAAAGAATCTCCCAAGCTGGTGAATCGTCTGATTAACAAAATGTGTCCCATTGTCACTATAGATTCTTTCCGGTATGCCAAATCTAGGAATTATTTCTTTTATTAGGGCTTTTGCCACTGTTGCTGCATCCGGATTTTTAGTTGGAAAAGCTTCTACCCATTTAGAAAACATATCTATAATTACTAAACAGTATTTTTTTCCCTTCACATTTATTCAATTCTATAAAATCCATACAAATAGTATGGAACGGATATGGTGGTATAGGAAAACTTCCTTGCTTGGGTTTGAATGCCCCTTGTGCATGATGTTTATTACAAATATGACATGCTGCACAAACTTTTTGTGTATAGTTTGGGAATCCATATGTTTGGAATATTCGATTTACTAACTGTACCATCCCCCCTGTTGAGACATGGCACTGCCCATGGCTCAACAAAGCTGCATATCTAAATAAATTAGATGGCAATATTGTTTTTTTCTCTTTGGAGACATACAGTCCATTTTCGAGGATTGCACCTCGTTTCTCCCATTTCTGTTTCTCTGCCTTTGTAGTTAATGTCTGCATTGTTTTTAACATTTCTAGATCTAAAATCTCAGAGGGCTGTAATTCCTCGGTTAAAAGTAAAGTTTCTGAGTCTGAGGCTGCTTGCTTTGCAGCTGCATCAGCTTTTGCATTCCCTTTTGAAATTCTATCCTGTTGTTTTGTATGAGCTAAACATTTGCAAATAGCTACTTTAGTAGGTAACTGAATAGAATCTAATAGGTTGAAAATAAGTTGCGCATGATTAATCGGTTTACCATTAGATGTTATCATTCCCCTATTTTTCCATTGTTGCGCAAAAACATGCACTGTAGAGAAAGCATACTGACTGTCAGAATATATGTTCACACATTTATCTTTCGCTAGAGTGCAAGCCCGTGTTAAGGCTATCAATTCTGCTGCTTGAGCAGATAGGTTATGCGATAAGGGTTGGGCTTCTAAGATTTTTGTATCTGTAACTACTGCATACCCCACTAGATTTTTCCCTGTAGGACCCCTTCTGCACGAGCCATCCACGTAAAATGTCACCTCGGCATCATCCAAGGGCATATCAGTGAGATCTTGTCTGGGCAAAGTTGTTTGCTCAATTTCCTGCAGGCAGCTGTGCGGTGTGCCATCCACAGGGGTTGGAAGCAACGTTGACGGGTTCAATGTTGTACAACGTTCAATTACCATATGAGGTTGGCTCAGCAGTATGGTCATGCATGAAAGATGTCTAGCAGGAGAAAGATATGCTATTTTTTCTTGCAGTAAAATTATCGCGACTGCATGAGGCACTCTCAATGTGAGAGGGTGGAATAACACTACTGAGGCTGAAGCCTGTACTGCCATTGCAGCTGCGACCACTGCTTGCACACAGTGAGGCAACGATCGTGCCACTGGGTCTAACTGTGATGAATAGTAAGCTATGGGGCATTGCTTATCCCCATGCTGTTGCATCAGAACTGACGTCATATATCCCTGTTTACAATCTACGGTCTGAAAGAATCTTTTGTGGTAATTCGGAAGTCTTAAAACTAATGATGAAGCTATCAATTGTTTTAGTCTGCAGAAAGCTGTTTCTGCTTCGGGTGTCCATTGTAATAAATCTTGTGCTGCCATTGGTATTTTATATATTAAATCAGCCAGTGGAGCAGACTCTAAAGCATAGTTTGGTATCCAGCTTCGACAAAAATTAGTCGTTCCCAGGAAGGACATCATTTCCTTCTTGGTTGCTGGTTTGGGTGCCTGTAAAATCGCTGTTTTTCTGTCTTCGTCTAATATTCTACCTTCATTGGATATTACATATCCTAGGTATCTAACCTGTTTTCTCCAAAGTTGTAACTTACTTTTGTTTACTTTGTGTCCTTGTGCTGCTAAAAATTTCAGTAATGCTATCGTATCTTCCCTGCATTGATGCTGGGTGGGGGCTGCTAGCAAGATGTCATCTACATAAAGCAGAATTTCACTACCTCCTGGTGGGGTAAACCCTGCCAGGTTGCTAGCCATTTCTTGTGCAAATATCGTTGGACTTTCACAATATCCCTGCGGTAGCCGAGTATAGGTATACCTTTTACCCTGAAATGTAAATGCAAACCAATACTGGCTATCAGGATGTATAGGTATTGAAAAGAAAGCATTGCTTATATCTACCACAGTGAAATATTTTTGTTGTGGCTTCAAATCATTCAACAAGGTGTGTGGGTCTGGCACCGTAGGTGCTCTAGGTATTATTGCATTGTTTACAACTTGTAAATCCTGTACCATCCGCCACTCCCTGTTTGCTTTTTTAACAGGAAATAGAGGGGTATTACATGGTGAATCAAGAGATTCTACCAGTACTCCTTCCTTGAGTAATGCTGCTATAATAGGCTTGATTCCCTGTTCTGCATCTTTCCTCAAGGGGTATTGTCTTTTCTGTGGTCTAAATGCTGATTTTGGTGTAATACTAACTGGTCCTGCTGTTCGAATAAGTCCTACATCTGATTTGCCTGCTGACCAAAGAATCTTTGGTATATCACACAAGGCTTTTTCTTCTTCTTCTGATAAGAATGCTAATCAGCTGTCCTCACTAGTTTGTAAGTGTACAGCTGGATGCGTCTGTGTTAGCCAATTCAATTTCTGTTTTTGTATTCCCTGCTCTGATAATTCTGAATCAGTTTGTTTTTCCCATCTTGTTACTTTTTCTCCTAAGTCTGCCCATTTCACATTCTTGCTTTTCGTTAAGCTGACATGTGGTAGTCGATTAGACTTGTACAGTGCAATGAATTCCTGAGGTAATGAACAGCTTACCACACTGTTTCCCTCAGTATCCCAATACAAGGTTCGTAATACTAATCTGTTTGCAGGATTTTTGAATAACTCTTGCTCATATTCTTTATCGGGTCCTGGTATACTACAGTAGTATAGAGTACAGTGTAACAAATGCTGTCGGTCAGTGTCAAGGGAGGGGGCCTTACTGATGGCTACGTTCATCAGTTCCTCGGTTACTGCCCCTGGACCAGTCGTAACTAGGTCCTGGCTGTAAAAATAAAAAGTTTCACCCTCCGGTCGCACCACGAAAGTATCCATTTGTCTTTGTGCCTCCATACCCTGCATAGTGGGAACTACCGCTATGCCAAATATCTGCATAAGATCTCTTTCCAGTAAGTTTACTGGACATTTTGCAGAAACTACACTTTTACTTTTCTGAGTCATACCTGAAACAGGGTCAGTTATTGCTATATCATGGGAGAGTGGCTCCCTATATAGCTGTCCTTTTGCTGCTTTCACTAATATATAATCAAGTGATTCGGAGCATTCTGGTAACTTGGAGGGGTGTATCAAAGTCCGTGACGCCCCTGAGTTACACAGGAATTTGACTTCCCTCCCCTCCACCAGAAGTGTAACTTCCTGTTTCGTGTCTGCCAGATAGAGCTCCAAGCTCAGTAATGCCAAATCTAAAATTTCACTTTCTTCATCCTCCACATCTATTTGCACTTCCTCTGTTCCTTCTACTACATTTACATTTGTTCTTTGTTTGTTAACCTTTCCTGATGATCTCTGACTTCCATAACTATCATATAGTCAGTCTTCATCATCCTTGCTTTCTGTGGTTACCTTTTTATTCTGCCTGCAATCCCTTGCTAAATGTCCTTTCTTTCCGCACTTAAAGCACTCACCTTTCTTTTTTCTTTCTTCAAAATCTTCTGACTGTTTGTCAGATTGTCTATTTCCCTGGGCATTTTTCTTACCTGACTGTACTACAAAGACCTCAGCTCCATCTTCAGCTGTGAAGGCCTGTGTCTTCTTTTTCTTTTTACTATTAAAGTGTCTTTCAGCATGTCTAGCATATTCAAGTAAGGCTTGTAGCCTACTTGTTCGATGATCTATCATATGCTTCGTAATGAAGCTACTGATAGGTGAAATGCAACCTTTCAAAAACGCATTTTTCAGTTGCTGTTCATACGAGGTATCATGTGTTTGATTTTCAGGAATAGCCATACCACTATGGTTATTGAAACATTCCAATAATCTACCATAATACACATCTACAGTTTCATTTTCTTGTTGTATGCATTGATTAATGCAAGTCCAATCTGCTCTAGGTTTCCATTTTTCAGAAATTTGGTCTGTAAGACCTTTTACTCTGTTGTCTAGTTCTGCGTCACTATGTGGGAGTGGTTTAAGCACTGCATTACGAGGATTCCAGGTGCCACAAATCATGTGCCAGTCTGGACCCACAATTTGTCTAACTACCTTTTCTACTTCTTCCCCATTCAAGTGGTAACTTAGTCTCATACCTTGTAAATCTTGTAAAAACTTTGTATAATTGACTTTTGGATGGGGAATTCCCTCTGTAGCTTTCCGGATATCTTCCGGTGTCCATGGTCTATATACTAGAAGTGTTGGGTCCTGCCCTTCCTGTCCTGCCTGAGGATTTGGTACCTTGATAAGTGGACAGATTTCTTCCTCACTTTCCTCTAGTGTGTTTTTTCTTATTTGATATGAGTCTGTGTCCCCAAGTGTTTTACGTGTCCGGGACCTAGTTTCAATAGGATCGCTAACAAATGGTTTTAGTGTCATTGTGACGTCAGGATAACGTGGAGGTGGACTAGCTTGTCCACCCACTTCATATCCTGCATAAGGCATCGGAGGGGGTGGGGGAGGAGGAGCCGTCTCTATTACTATGTTATTATCCTCTTTGTCTAAAAATAACGTCTTAGCATTTTTAGTTTTCTGTTCCATTTGGTTTACTTCCTCAATCCACCTGTGTGCCTGAGGAATGCCTAATTGCTGTTGCTTTTTTGCCTGACCTTCTGCATCAGATTTCAGTTGTTTTAAGAGTTTAACTAATGAAATTTTATCTAATTTACCATCGAATCCGTATTTATTAACCCATTTTGTATAATACCTAACATTATCAGCCCTTTGCAATTGCATATATTTTGCATCTTCAGCTAGGGGCGGATCTCGCGATGTTTTAGTGCACTGATTTCCCATATTAGAGAAAATGTTACGTGACCCTTTTTCACCACGTGGTATTTCAATTCCTTACACAGTTTATCTAGAATAACTGCCTACCTTATTCTGTTTCCCTGATCTCTGACAAAATATACAGTAATTTCCTTTTGTCCCTGATCTGTATAACAAATCTCTGACAATGACATTTACTGTAACCTAGTCCCTGATCTAAAACAGAAAAAAGGCAAACATCTTCCTACCTGAGCCTCCTGGGTCGACCAGTTCGAGACCGCTCTTCGGCCGCAGATCAGAAAGTGGCCAGCCTCTCAAAACGACAACTCAGTCGGAGGTCTTTCGTATTTCAAGAACCATTTCGGTAGCTTCTCCTGCGCAGTGTTCGACCACCGGTACGCTCTGATCTGTAGCTGTCTGAGGGGTTCCGATTCAAGAAGGACCAAACTGTTAAATAAAAATAAAGTTACAACACAGGAGGCTCAGATGCAAAAGTTTACTAGTGTACACCAGGAGGCAAAAAACCATACAAGTACAGAATTTTGTCTGACATGATGCAGGAAGTACACAATTTTATATAGGTTTAACATTCAAGCTGTGCCCACCTTACTGACGTGGTCAGTCACAGGGCACCTACATCACTATGGTTTACAATATTCTATTCATAAGAAAAGCTGATGTTATACATTTTAAAAGTTTTTCCCATGGGAATAATACAGCCTTGCAAAGCACCTGGTCAGTTATAATGTCTCTCTGTAAATGTTACTCCTTCAAGGTTTCAGGCCTGCTCGAATACAATAGTTGGTTCAGTCTTGTAATACACTTCTTTGTTCTTCTTGCAACATTCTCCCAACAGCTGCGTCTTATCTCAAGGCCAATTGTCCCAGAGGAAGGAGAAGAAGATTTTCAATGTTTTATACATTTAATTTCCTGACCCAGCAGATAATCATTAGTGAAAAACATAAGCTTGCTGAGCTGGCTACTGCCAGGGTCAGAGTTCAAATACACTGCAGCTCCAAAGCTTCAAGCAATTACATGTTAAAATCATTCTTATTGCCATATTAATAATAGAATAAAATGCATTATATACTATTTGCTTTTTAACTAACACTTTATATATGTTCAAATACATATTTTTCTAACAATTATAGTGATACAGGAAGCACATGCCATGGTTTAAATGTTAAATGATGCAACTGTGTCAAAGCCCATTAAGTAGCAAATTGAAATTCAGTTTCAGAAATTAAAAAAAAAAGTCATGTTCATAGGTTCATAGGTAGGTACCGGACTATTGGCCCTAGGGCCTATATAAGCCTAGCCAAAAAGGTACCCTGGCTTTCGCCACCCAAGAAAATTATTTTCCTGTGCCCCTGTCGAGTAGAGCCACAGAGGTGATCCCCAGGGTGAATTTCCTATTTCCCATCCAATCATCAAGATTTTTCTTGAAGAGTGCTAATGAGGAGCTTTGTTTGATATAGATAGGTAGTTTGTTCATGTAGTTTGCAGAACTGAATTGCTGTGTCACACAGTGCATAATCCCTATGGGGCTAACCACACAGTTGTTGCAATCACCAACAAGGAAAACTAAAAGCAAAAAAAAAAAAGAAAACATAAATAAAAATAAGAATATACACACCTACACAATGTTCAGACGCCTAAAGTGCGCCTTTCAAGCAGTTAATCAATTTAACAATAAAAACATCTTTTAGTAAATTTGCAGTTATTCAACAAGACTTTCACTTATTTCATCTGTTTCCTATACTAGCAAGAAGACAAGGACAGTGCCAGTGGATTGTGTCATAGAGGGAGAGATGTATCGCAGCTCAGCTATCTGGAGTCAAAATGGTGAAAACATCCTAAAAGAAGGTAATCATTCTCTATAAATGTTTGAGTTCATAGATTTCATTTTATTGATGCTTTGTTGACCAGAGTAATCCAGGCCACTGTACTTTCTTCAGGGCTGACCTGAAGTGGTATTTGTACTCACTAGGGAAAATTTGTCCAGGGCACTGTGGGAGCTTACCCTACTCTGCCATGGCATCTTTTATATCTACCTGAGTTGCCACCAACTTCAGCAATGGGATATTGGTTTAGTGTCTCATCTGAAGGACAGCACACTCAGAAGTAAAGATTCCCCCCCCCAAGCTGCACTGCAGAAGCAATACTGGAAAACCAGCTACCTGGGATGGGAATCAAACCCACAACCTTTTGAGATCCCACTTCTTATTTCGGCTTTTCCCGGTTAGGGGTCACCACAACAGATCACCTGTCTACTCATGATTGGCAGTGGAGTTTTACAGTGTCAAATTGCCAGCCCGGCACCCAACCTTCCACAGAAGGCACACACACACACACGCACTCACACCTAGGGTCAACTTAAGAGTGTCCAATCCACCTACTGCATGTCTTTGGGAAGTGGGAGGAAACCGGAGCACCCAGAGGAATCCCACACAACCACAGGGAGGACATGTAGACTCCACACAGAAGGCATCCCAGCTGAGGATTGAACCAAAGAACCTCTTGTTGGGAGGCAACAATGCTAACCACTGCACCACCGTGGCCACCCTAGCCTTTTGAGATCCCACTACCAAAGGCAAATTTGCTACATGTCGAGCAAGTATATTATTAGGGAATATGCTAGCAATTTTTTCTGCATACCTAAGCAAGTTAAAGAGCTTTTGATTAACTCAATAAATGCTGATGATGTGATCTCTAAGTCATAAACTGCAATTCACTGCAGCCTGTGGCTGGCCACAGGTCAAAACCTTTAGGTAAATAATGGTTGTGTGCTGTTAGCAGTCACAGATGGGCTGAGTACAGGCTCAGAAAAAATAGGATGGCTTCTCAGGGCCACCGTATGCTAGAAACATGTGCTAAACAGTATATCACGACAGGTTTTTCCTCCCTTGTTAAGTCATTTTTCCATTTATGTGGTTACAAACCAGGCAGCAGATAGGTTGTCAGGGGAATCGACACGACCTATTTTCATAGAATATTTAGGAAAAAAAAAGAATCAGTGACATAATGACATAAGTGCAATTACTAAGGATTGTATTTTCAGAGGAAGCTCAAGGAGAAGAGATGCTATAAAAAACTGCTACAAAACATTCAGTCAGCATACTTGTAAATCCAATGTGCTAATAAAGAAACAGGAAAAAGCACATTGCCAGGTAAAAATAAAACCTGCAATAATTGAATACAATAATTAATGTCATAAATGAATGTGCTCTAATGAGTGGATAACAGAGAAGTAAATCTCTAGAGACAGTTACACTCTTATTTGCAGTTATGGTTATTAAGCCTGTGAAAAACTCTTGGCACAAATAATTGCACAAACACTGTAATAGTATCCTCACGGCTTCAAACATCAGTGCTGATTCTGCACTCACACAGCATTGCTACCCTCTGATCATAACCCCCTAATAGGTTGCATCCAGGCCAGCTGCCCCCTACATCATGCCCTAGTTACAGCTTTGGGTATAGTTAGTTTTGTGTGGTTAGTTACAAGATGAAAAACAAATGAGTTACATAGTGCTAAGGGTTAAAAGGGAGCAGAAGATTAACAAGGAAAGTAAGCAGGTAATCTGATCTTAGTGATGCATGTGTTTGTGTACATGTGTATACACTGAGGAAAGGTATACTACAGGCTGTGGTCATAGTCTGAACAAGATAAAACATGCTGAATTAAGCAACACTGATGGGAATGTAGCAGCTTGGTTTTAAGTACATATTGCACAATATGTACTCTGTGAGGCAGTGTTACAAGCCATAGAGATGAACAATAAATATCTCCTAGTTAATGTTATTGAAAGAGAGAATAGATAATTATAAACTGTTGTAGTTTACATTAGTGGATTCTTGCATTTAAAATATGCAGCCTTAGTGGTTTAGGTGTATACAGTAAGCATGCATAATAAAGAGAAAAACAGCATGCAGAATGATGCAGACTTTATTTGCTTGTCTTAAAGGTGTATTTAATGCTGTAAGGTTTAGAGCACTGCAGATCCAAGATGGACAATATAATTGCTGATTTCCTTTGGCTCATTTCAGGTGGGAACAACTCAAGAAGATGGTGCCAAGGACAGATCTAAGACCATGTCTAAATTTAGAACATCCGTGAAGGTAAATGGTGGGCCCTTTAAGTACTAATATAGAGGGCATTGCATCACAGCATGAAGACATTGTACATCTCTTATGTTTTATGGTTAATCATTGCAAGAGAAAGCAAGGGTTGTTCAGGAAAGCAGACCATACCAGTGGGGCAACTGTTTTACTGTATTCTGCATTGAAAGGAAGAGGGGGATTAAGGGGCAGGAGCAGTGTGGAGAAAGTATTTGTCATCAATTGTTACCAAAAGGTTTAAAGACGGTGAGACACTGTTAAAGCATTTCAATTTATATTTAAGTATTACAGTGATAGGTTTGACTTGAACCAAGGATGTGGGTGACATTTTCTCATAGGGGAACTTGGAAATGGCAGTAATTCTAGTATGAAGCAAGGTACTTCTTAGCTTTTGTGGAGCTTTTACTATATTTGAATTAGTAGAACAATGTGATAGGACAACACCTTAATTTGGGCATCAGATACGAGAGATATTTGGGGCAGCGAAGTAGTCCCTGGGTTCACATCATGAGAAGTAAGGCAGAGCAGAGTTGAAATAGATTCTGCAGGCAAAAGAGCTCTAAAGGGTATACTGAGATAAGTTGTTTCTTTTGTCTGTGCAACAGCACAAAAAAATGCCTCATTCTGATGTCATAGACACAAATCCTTTCTTTCTAGTTACCTATTTAGGGATGAATTTTAAAAGGCAATAGGCAGATGAGGCCTGTGTAGCAGAAAGCTGACTCTACACCCCTTTAGGATCAGGGTGGCATTATGCACGCAAAGAAAGGGATCTCAGAAGGAAAGGTAATGTGATTAGGTCTGCAGAAGTTGCAGGTAATAAAGATAGATCAGATCTCACCAGTTATACAGTGTTTTCTTTGTTACAGAATGCATTCTGATGTTAAGAAAAAGCTCCTCTCTTTCTTGGTGCAAGTTCAGGGCAGTATTTCAAGTGGCAGTAGATAAAGATACATAGGCTGAATGTAGGTAGTGGAAAGCTGTCATCACATTGATTTAAGATAAGGCTTACATTGTGTTGTCGTACAATGTGGGTATCAGCGGGAGGGATAATGAGGCTAGGCCTGTAGAATTCACAAAGGTAAGGACACATGCCAGATATGCACTGTTACAACAGTGTTTCCTTTGTTACAGGAGGCAAAAGACATTCTGGAACTTTCATTTATTGTGCAGGATGAGAAGAGTGAGAGTTGTGGAAGTAGCCACCTGGAACAGGAGGAGTAGTGCATAAGACGGGCTCGGAAACAGACAGAGAAATGGACACTCTCATCAGGAATTGAGGAGAAGCAGACTAAGAATTTTCCAGGCTTTAGTATTATTATGCTGCACGTGTGGTGAAACAGTGTCACTTCTAGTACCTTCTTAACATACAAAACCAACAAGGGGGTGCATGTTAGAGAAAGTAGTACAAATGTGGCAACAATCAAAGTCAAGTGGATAAACAAACCACAGACAACAGCTGAAGCTAACAAGTAAGGTGCTGGCAGGGGAAAGCGTTAACACACTTTTGAATAGGTTTTTTAGTAAGCTGGTCAGATTAGAAAGAGCAACACTAAGGTCTTACTCTGACATTTTGAGCAAGAAACAAACTATGTTGGGGGGGGTGGATTCATCAAACAGATGAGAAATGGTGCTTCTTCCTACAAATGTTAAGACATAACCTTTTATAAAAGCCTATAAAGTACATTTGATGAAGGGGTTACCCTCATGGTGGAAAGACAGGCTTGGAAGACTAAAACTGTGGTGAACCTTTGGATAGGGGGAGGGGGGACAGGAATGAGATAATCTCACTCCTTCATCTGTTCAGGCTTCAGCCACCTACACCAGATATAGAAACCAATGGAGTGACAGAACCTTGTGTGATTATATATAAAGTCCAGTAGCAGGCTTACCCAGGGTCCAGAACTGTAGGTTGACTTGGCAGGATCCCCTCGATCATCAGTGTTGACAGGATGTGGTAATCTTGGAGGGGGGGGTGCTTATACCTGACTGTCCTATTAGTTAGCCTGGCAGGCATTCCTTCCATGCTTTGCCCTTCATGCATGTCTGATAAATCATTTAACTGGCATTTTAACTAGGAAGAATTGGTTTCATTGTCTGCAATCACAACATGGCTGTGGCCATGTGTCTTTCAGTGAGTACAGTGCGCTTATTTAGGCATAAGCATGCTTATTCCCATCTTGGGGCAATGACTGAGGGTCAAGCCAGTGGAAGCCTAAATGGAATTTGCCAGGGGAGTAATAACATGATCAACAGTAATGGGGGGGGGGGCAGCAGGTGTCAGACAGGTCAGAGGTAAATCAGGAAACTGGATATTAGGTAGGCAGGAAGAACAGGGCTGAACAGATAGCTAGGATGATTAGAAGAAGGGAATTTATAGTATGAGGCTATGCAGATCAGAGTCTGTTTCTCACAGAGACTGTGAGAAACCCACCCACCGCACTTTAAAAAGCAAAGAATGTTCTTACATAGTTTAAAGAGTCTGGGTCTAGCTGACTCACAAGACTGATCACACCAGGGATCAGGAAGGAATTTTGTATTTTTTTGTTGCAAGGAGGCATTTTATTTTAACATTCTCATCAGGTGGTAGTGGGAAAAGCTTGGCATGCCAGTTCATGTGTATGAACATCTTTATTCCCATCCTAAGATAAAGGTAAGTAAAGTTAAGCCCCCGGATTTACTAAACTTCGGCAGTTTAAGAGGAGGACGGCAGCGCGCCATGCATATTAATGAAGGTGCGCTGCCTGAACTGCTAATGCTACACAGAGCGTGGATGAGTGCAGGGAGTGTGTCTGAGAGCAGAGCCCTCAGAATAAACATGCCCCTGCAAAGTAGAACCGAAGAATGTGTAAATAAATGAGCGAGACCGCTCATAAGTGTCTGCATATCCCCACCAACAGTCCCCATGTGTTCAACAGCAACAGTACAGTCAAATAAAACAAAGAAACCATATTATTTAACTGTTTTAAAACCCAGAGTACAGCTAACCGTAGGTGTGCAGGATTGCCCATTGCCTAGCTACGGTTAAAGCAGCTGAAAGGGCTGAAGAGGATAACAAGGAATATATATGCAAATGAAACAGCACAGCAATAGTGGAGTGGTTAGAGCATCCATCAAGCAAAGAGGAATTCCCGGTTTGAGTCCCACTGCAGCACAAATCATTTTCCACGGGAAATCTGTATATGAACATAATTTTACATCATTTCACCATATAACCTACAGAATAACAATTAAATGTGAACTAGAGTACTGCATGAAATGCACATGTGAAGTGTCATTGTCATGATGAATAAGGCACATGTAAGCAGGTCTAAGCACAAATAAGCAGCGGTAAGTGTGTCCAAGTGTGTCTGCATGGGGGTAAGCATTGCCCACACAGAGTAAGCAAAGTAGAAGCTAATGAGTGTAAGAAACTGTAACCGGAGGTTAGCAGTGCTTACCGTCACGCAAACCCACTTACAACTGCATTAAAGTGTCTTAAGCACTCTGGATCCAACAGTCCAAGTTTCGCCCAGCAACAAAATACACTGCCTCAGCAAGGCTCAAACCCAGGACCCTGTACACTATAGTCACAGTAGTTAACCACTAAGTCATCATAGCAATAGATCAGCAAGATTAAGGCCATACATCCCATACACCCACATGGATTTATATATATATATATATATATATATATATATATATATATATATATATATATATATATATATATATATATATATATATATATATATATATATATATATATATATATATATATATCTATGTATGACATATACATATATATCTATACATACATATATATAAATATATATGTGTGTGTGTGTGTGTGTGTGTGTGTGTGTGTGTGTGTGTGCGTGTAGATATACACAGATATACAGCTATGAAAGGAAAAGCACACAAGAATGACATATGTTCACAGGCTATGTCAATGGAAGTGAGGGGCCCAAGCAAGAAACATGTAACACGTAGCATCACCCCCCCCCCAAGCCGGACGAGGAAACATACACACAAACCCGCAAACAATGTAAATAGTCCACTGCTCCCCAGACCACAGGCAGGATACAACCATGGGGGGTACACAGTGCACTCGTGAAATCTAAACTTGGAACACAGACAGAAGCGTCCCTTGCGGGACACCCCAAAAATTGACATATCATGCAAGGAAGCCGATGCAATGACCATTTTGGCCGGGGTGTGTACATACCCGGAATACAAGGGTGGGAAAGCCTGATGACCCATGGGTCTAGACAACGTACGGCATGAGTCCCGTGAAGTGGAGAGTGGGCAGCGTGTAGTGATGCGTTCAGACCCGACCTGCACCCAGAGTAAGGATGGGTGCTGTAGAGGAGGTGCGGGTGGGGGAACTATGGGTAGCTAGTTATGGGTCTAGGTGTGCAGGTGCTGGCTAATGTGGGTCTATACGGATAGCCCCAGGGATGTAAGCAAAAGTGTTCATTGGGCAGAGGCGTCGCCCAATGAGCAGCCACACCCGCTATGAGTCCCACTGCAGCAAGGTCTAATCAACATGGCAAGGAATGGAATAACCAGATGTAGATGTATATATGTAGAGGTATGTGTGTGTATATCTACCCATAGCTACACGGAGATATACCTCTCCCTCTCCATAGTACAAATGTATACATACAGCGACGGAATACATATACATACCCACATATAGATATATACATATGCAGACACCCATACACCCATTTGTCGTTAGATATACAAGAAGTGTATTGTCATCCTCTTTGGTAAAAACTCTGTACCCATGAACTACCACATAAGAACTAAAAAGTTACAGCACGCCCCCTAGTGGCAGGATGTTAGCAGATAAAACCTTTTGTTTTATAGCAGTGTCTCTCATTAGTCCAAATACTGCTGCATTGGCGTAGTATATCTACCAATCATAGTGAAGTATTTTTTACACCAGTTAGACTATTTAAAGCTCACACAGTACTGCAAATGCATTACATTTTGCTCTGATGAAGTTTGATTGTTACCAATAAAGCGAATGAAAGCGCTCAGCAAATAACAGTTCTGGCTCAGCGTCTGTTCATTGGATTTCTGTTTTTGTTTTTACCAGTTCAGAAGTTTTCAGTAGTATAAGTTTATTTCTTTCTAGTCTTATTCGGTTTTGTTTTTCTTAATTATCTTCCTCCGAATGCACCAATGGATAGCACACTAAGTATGGAACCAGGCTCTAGTAGCCAGTCTTTATTCGACAGCTCGCAGGCACCCAGCCAGGACTATGAGACACTGCTCCAGGAGTACCATGCCACCCTAAGCAGGGCACAACACATCCTCGACAGATGCAGACTGCTGCAACCTGAAAACAGAGGCTTCCCCTTAAGCCTCTCACCAGTATCCAACTCCAGCCTCTCGCCTCCAGCCACACCGCCCAACCTCAGCAACCAACTGAGTGAACAGAGGCCTTCTGCAGCCACTCCAAGAGGCAACCAGATAGAAACTCCACCACCTAATCCAGCCATGAAGTCCATTATACACTTTGTAGAAGGTCTCAGAGAAAGGAACCCATTCCTTGACACAAATGGATTAAGGGACGCACCACAGGCAACGAACAGGACTGACTCGCAGCAGATCAACACTACCTGCAGAAACCTCATCTACAACCTGGAAAGGAAACTGATCACCTATAAAAACATTGAGTACGACATCTACTTTTTAAGATCTTGCGTCCACCACAAGATCGTGACACAAGGACTCAGATTTTACAGATTCCCAAATGGAATCACAAAAGACACAGGCATTTTTGCTGACCTGGTAAAGCTCTACAACGAAGCAGGCCTTTCTTCACTCAACCTGCTCATCACTTACAACCAGGAACAGCTGTAATTAATGAAGGAAGACATCCTCAAACTGCAGGAACAAATCCTAACGCAGCCTGACTTTGGAAACTACAAGCACCTTTTCGATAATATTACTCCCAAAATCACCAGGCACATAGCCACCCTCATCTTCAGGAAACAGAAAAAGCTCAACCGTGATCTACAACAATACCGGGACAACCACGCATACAGACTCCCTGATGAAAGACATCGGGGAACAACCAATGGCTACACGAGGCAACCCCCAACGACCACCACTGCATCCACAGGATCACCTCCACCTCCTCCACAGGTTACAGCTGCCACCATACAACAAGCAGAGCTTATCACCAACCCCCCTCCTCCCGTACCTACTCCCATGGCAGGAAGCCCAGCCAGCGGGGCTAATGAGCTCAACAGAGAGCAACCCCAGCAGCCTTTTTTATGGCAACAAGGACCAGGCAGTCCAGCCCTCAGCACGGGGGCAACTTACCGGAACAACGGGAGAGGGAGGGGAGGACCGAGAACCACGGGCAGAGGGAGAGGATTGAGCCACTGGACACATGTCGGCAGACCCATGAACACCAGGAGCTCCACGAGGAGGTACTAGGGGAGTGGGAGTTGCAACTCACCAGCACACTTTTCAATTTAACTAACAGAAATCTCTCAGAGGCCCACGTGAGCTTATTAAACAAGGGCTTCTCCTTTTTGCCATCACAAAGAGCACAGATCACTGATGTTCTGCTGGATCTCAGGCTTTATCTCAGAAAACTAAATCTGAAAGTGCTTCTGAGTAACATGGAGGAGACAGACTCAGAATCCTCCGACGACCCTGATACACTCACAGCCCCCAGGAAAAAGAGTCTATTCACCCCAGCCCTCAACAACACACTTTCAGCCTCCCAAAAAGTGTGTGAGCAAGATCTCAGAGGGCTTCTTAATGAGCCCCAATCCCACAAATGGTACAACCTCTCACCAGCGGAACTGGACGCCATGCGGGACTTAAGCCAGGATCACAATCTGTGTATCATGAAAGCGGATAAAGGAACAGGCCTTGTACTTATGGAGCAGGAAACCTATGTACAGAAACTTAACAATTTGCTACTTAACCAGGACTTTTACAAGGCTGTGACCTTGAATGAAGTGAACAAAGTTTCACTACCATTGATAAGCTGCTCAAAACCCTGGAATGCAAGCAGCATATCACCCTTGAGGAATTTGTTTTTCTGTCTGTGCAAAACCCCAGCCTAGGAAGAGCATTCGGCATCCCCAAAGTACACAAGGACCCCACCGACCCCCCATTCAGGCTCATTGTCTCTAACTATAAAACCAAGACAGAGACAATATCGGAATACCTGGACTTCATTTTCAACCCGCTAGTTCAGGTGACGGATTTTTACATCAAGGACTCCTGGGACTTTTTAAACATTTTGCATGAGAGTAATATTGATTTTTCAAAATGCATGTTAGTAACGCTAGACGTAGTAGCATTATACTCCAACATCCCCCACAGGGAAGGTTTGGAAGCGTTAGAACTGTTTCTTAACAAGCATGCTAAATACAATGTTTTTGAAACTGAAATGCTTATAGCTTTAACCACAGTGGTTCTGAAAAACAACTTTTTCTGCTTCAATGGAGCCATCTACCTACAGACCAAGGGGGTGGCGATGGGGTCCAAAATGGCCCCTTCTTTTGCCAACCTAGTCCTCAGCACATGGGAGAAGGAGACCTTGACCCATATACAAGGCTTCCACAAAGCCCACTTATACCGTCATTTTATTGACGATATTTTTTTCGTGTGGGAGGGTGACAACACCGAGCTGGACACCTTCCTTACGACTTTCACAAACAGCATCCCATACCTAGACTTTGTAGTCTCAGGACGAGGGACCCACATCTCCTTCCTTGATACTCAGTTAACCATTGACCCCAGCACTGGCAGCCTTACCTCCAATGTGTACCGGAAGAACACTTACAGGAACAACTTCCTGGATTTCAATAGTCAGCACCCTTCTTTATGAAGAAGAATGTGCTCAAAGGGCAGTACATCCGCCTCTCCAGGATCATCTCTGACGATGATACCTTCCTCAAGGAAAGCCAATTCCTTTCAGAAATGTTCATCTGCCGACATTACCCCAAACAACTAGTAGAGGATGTCTTTCAAGAAGTGGCCTCCCACAGATCAGACAGACACCCACCCATCCTTACTCATGGCTTCACCCCCCGGGTGACCACCAGAACTACTGAACCCAAGAACAGAAACTTTAGTTTCCCCATCCCCATCAGCCGAGATATGCACCCCATTAGGGATATCATTGGCAAAAACTGGAACATAATAAGAGCGGACCACAACACCCATCAGATAGTAGGTAATGAGCCTGTCTTTTCATACAAGAAGACCAGAACTCTTAAACAAACCTTTGAAAGGAAAGAGACCCCCATACTCAGGAATGGCGCAGACCCCCATGAGTCTGCTAACCCACACAACCCCAAAGGTATGGGCCCTTGCAAGCATTGTGTAGTCTGTCCTTTCATACACTCAGGCACATCCTACACTTTTCAACACTGCAACATCACGGTGCAGTTCAAAGCCCAGCATGACTGCCACTCAACCTTTGTAGCCTATGCAGCCTACTGCAACCAGTGTTTTTCCTTCTACATTGGGAAAACAATTAGAAAGCTCTCAGACAGGGTGAAGGAACACCTTGCAGCCATCAGGCATAATGACACTTACAATGCATTAAGCAGACATGCCACCAGCTGCAATGGCTTCACCTGTTTTAAATTTCTAGTGTTAGAACAGGTCCAGCAGTTTTTTGGAGTTTGCAACACACTACTGGAGCTGAAGGAATTAAGATGGCAACTCCTCCTTGAAGCAGATACCCCACCAGGGCTCAACGAGAATCTCAACATTAAATGTGCATTAAAGTGGTACAACTAAAAAGTTACAGCACGCCCCCTAGTGGCAGCATGTTAGCAGATAAAACCTTTTGTTTTATAGCAGTGTCTCTCATTAGTCCAAATACTACTGCATTGGCGTAGTATATCTACCAATCATAGTGAAGTATTTTTTACACCAGTTAGACTATTTAAAGCTCGCACAGTACTGCAAATGCATTACATTTTGCTCTGATGAAGTTCGATTGTTACCAATAAAGCGAACGAAAGCGCTCAGCAAATAACAGTTCTGGCTCAGCGTCTGTTCATTGGATTTCTGTTTTTGTTTTTAACAGTTCGGAAGTTTTCAGTAGTATAAGTTTATTTCTTCCTAGTCTTATTCGTTTTGTTTTTATATATATATATATATATATATAGATATATATATATATATATATATATATATATATATATATATATATAGATAGATATATGTGTGTGTGTGTGTGTGTGTGTGTGTGTGTGTGTGTGTGTGTATAGCTAGGATATGATACAGCAGTTATGAATTACATATGTTTACAGGCCATGTAAATGGGGGTGAGGGGTCCAATCAATAAACGTGTAACACGTAGCCCCCCCCCAGCTAGACTGGGAAAACATACAGATACACAATAAAAGTAAACACACCACTGCTTCCTGGACTACAGGCAGGATACTAGCAGTGGGAGAGACCCGCCAAGTCTAACCTTGAAACAAAGACATGTATGTCCCTTGTGGGACACCCAAAAATTCAAACATTTTTGGGCTTACTGCCGTTATGCCAATGTCAAACGGCAGGCCACGCATGTTCCCAGTGTACAAGGCAGGGGAAGCCTGATGAGCCATGGGGCGAGACAACATACGTGATGGGTCCCGAGAAGTGGGGAGTGGGTACAGTGTACTGGTGTTGCCAGACCTAACCTGCACCCAGAGTAAGGAAGAGTGCCGAAGATGTGCGGTTTGGGAACTATGGGTATGGAATTATGGGCCTAGCTGAGCAGGTGTTGGCTAGAGTGGGTCTATGTGGACTGCCCCAGGGATGTAAGCAATAGTGTGCATTGAGTAGGGCCACCGCCCAATGGACAGCCACTCCCACTACGAGTCCCACTGCAGCACAGTCTATTGTACATGGCAAAGAATGGAATAACCAGATGTAGATGTACAACTGTAGAGGTGTGTGTGTATATATACCCATACCTACACTCCGTAGTACAAATGTGTACATACAGAGACAGAATATAATTATATACCCACATATAGAGATATACATATACAGACACCCATACATCCATATGCCGTTAGACATATATATACAGCAATATATATTATATATATATATATATATATATATATATACATACAAATGCAGATATATATATATATATATATATATATATATATATACACATACGTATATAGATATGCAGAAATATATACGTATATATATATATATATATATATATATATATATATATATATATATATATATATGTGTGTGTGTGTGTAAACATACTCATCTATATAGCTAGGATATTAATAGAATTATGTATTTAAATTACATCTGTTAACCAGGTAAGTCTGGCTGAGCTATTGAGCTATTGGCTCATTTACAGCAGAGACCCAGGGAGAAAAGCTCCTCAGGACTAGAGAACAGTATATTAAATAGTAGTATACAGCAGATATATATATATATATATATATATATATATATATATATATATATATATATATATATATATATATATAGATATGATACACCAGTTAAGGATTACATATGTTCACAGGCCATGCCAATGGGGGTGAGCGGTCCAATCAACAAATGTGTAACACGTAGCATCAACCCCTCATGCCTAGACAGGTGAAACATACAAACACATGATACAAGTAATCACACCACTGCTTCCCAGACCACAGGCAGGATACTACCAGTGGGAGAGACCTGCCACGTCTAATCTTGAAACAAAGACATCAATGTCCCTTGTGGGACACCCCAAAAAATAATGATAATCGGAGTCAGTCCCTGTAACAATTTATTCAACCAGGCTGAATATGTACACAGACCAGTAGAATGTGCAAGCCTGATGACCCATGGGTCGAGGCAAAGTACGACATGGGTCCCGACATGTGGAGAGTGGGCAGTGTGTAGTGGTGTGGTTAGACCCCACCTGCCCCCACAATAAGGATGAGTGCTGTAGAGGAGGTCCAAGTGGGTGAACTATGGGTATGCAATTATGGGCCTAGGTGTGCAGGTGTTGGCTAGCACAGTTGTATTCGGACTGCCCTGGGGATGTCAGTAATATTGCGAATTGGGCAGAGTCTACGCCCACACCTCAAAACCTCTAAGAGCTAAACTACTGGAAAGAACCTAAACCGTTGGGGGGACAAGCAGGGACAGAAAGCACATATTCCACTTACAACCTTAGAAAGCTGATAGAATAATAGGTTATGCATTAGCATGACACGTCTGAAGGATGTGGAGTCATAAACCCAATTACTTATCTGTATTTAATTGTGTCATTTCCCAGGTATTTTCCAGACAGGTGCGGATTGTAAGAGAAACACACCAATATTATGAAGCAAATGCTGGACAGGCCACGGATTCTGTACAGTCAATAGGCATGATTACGCCTAACAGGCAGCCATTCCTGAAATGGGTTCCACCGCAGCACAGTCCAGTGTACATGGCAAAGTATAGTATAACCATATGTGTTGTTGCATTACCCACTACACAACACCTATGAACACATGGTTGCAACACGCCACTGTAGGCATATAAGCCGATGTAATAGGCATCACAAGGTATTATTGAAGTCCCCACCCCCACCCAGGGGTGTGAGTTTCCAACACAAACACCAAATGCAGTGCATATCCACAGCTGTTGTCGTAGACAAGATGGCCAGCTGTGGACCTTCCCTGCGCCATCCTGCACATCCCTGGATAATCCCCCTACTAACACGCACCTTTGTGCCCCATGCACACCATGTACCTATCAGACCCTGTTCCATTCCTCTTAATGTCTATGGGTACACATAGGTGACACCTTCTTTCCCCGCTATATTGCCAGTATCTGGAACCCCAACCCACATGTAGTATCACAGCTGTCCCACAAGACACATGTAACTAACACATGAAGGAATACCACAAGAACACCTGGAGCAGCACAGGCTCACCACCGTGTGAAACCCCCCCCCACCTCACACTCTATACCATGACATCAACTAGTGATACCGACACCTCTTGTCCTGCCCCGCATACAGATCCCAACATCAAACAGACCTTCCCTATTTCTCCCCATCCAGTTATACCTACGGGCTAATATACAGTTATAATGTCACTCCACTACCCACCTACCTACTCCCTAGCTGTTCGCCTCTACTGTACCACACAGATATGGAATATGCACACCTACCCCGAATACCTGCATGTAACCTATCCTGACCTGTGAAACATGTATCCAACATCACCTTAAACTAACCTTTGTCAACAGTCATACCTGACATGCAAACCTGACCTAAGCATGGATAATACCGACAGTTGAACATAAACTAAGCATGTTGCATAGGGGACGTAGCTATGTTATGTCTGTTACCGTCTATGAATGTGATCACCCCAGTATTACATGAGATACATAGCTGGGGTCAATGTGGAGCTCTGCACCCCAGGCCACCGCTGACAATGGACAAGCATACAGTCTGAGTGTCTCGGTTGATGGATGTGAACAAAATGCACGATGTTGGGCGTGTGTATGCGGGAGCAAGCGGGTGTAAGCCTGTTTGGCCACAGGTATGTGAGTACCACACTGGTGAAGCAACGTAGAGGCTAACTGAGGGCAAGATGCCGCAACCAGAGAGCAGTAATGCTGTGCTACATGCAAACAAGCGCATACCCACCTACAAATGTTCTACAGTGCCTCAGTCAATCTGTAGCCAACAGCTGTTGTTGTGGCCATTAACAAAATAATCTGCACTGCCAGGTTGCAAAGCCCCAACCCTGCACACTATAGTAGACATGAGTTCCACCAAGCTATGGCGGATACACAGTCAGCTGCTGTGATCACAAACACATCATTCAGCACAGGCATCCAACAGTATAGGAAATGTATATAAGTGTGTAGATTAATACCAGAACACACGTGTCCATTGCACAACCACAGTATTATGAGCAGTCTATGTGCAGCACAGAACAGTGCCTATCCAATCATACTGTGAGAACAGTAGTTCTGCATACCGAAGGGAATAATGCTATATGGTGCACACCATGGAGGTGTGTGAGCATGCTTCATGCAGAGTATGTCACACCTGGGGCATCGGTACCGTGGTACCGGGAGATGAGGCTGGCCAGGTTTCTGAG
The DNA here is from genome assembly GCF_019279795.1 of Protopterus annectens. Classification (NCBI taxonomy): domain Eukaryota; kingdom Metazoa; phylum Chordata; order Ceratodontiformes; family Protopteridae; genus Protopterus; species Protopterus annectens. Next base: position 39,205,085 of record NC_056735.1, read on the forward strand.
CAAACCACTGCTACACAATACCCTGGCAGGATGCTACCAGTGGGAGAAACACTGTAGACCAGCTTCGTCTACTCTTGACACAACTATAGGTCCGTCCCTGGTGGGATGAACCAACAGTTGTGGGTCACATCAATGTCACCTCCAATACTGGAGAAGGATCAGGGGAAGGCTGGTATGTATGTGGACTAAACATCTTTCTTCTTTTGTCCCTTACCTGGCTGCTGTGCGTCCTGCTCTGGTGCTCCCTCCTACAGTAAGCCTGTGTGTTCCTACGCGTCCTTGCTCCTGACCAACTGAAAGTGCCCTACTTGCTATCCAAGGAACTTACCCTGAGCTAAGAACTTAATTACTAGCCCCCTGTGAGACAATCCCTGCTAAGGACAGTGAAACCTGTGTGTTCCTACGCGTCCTTGCTCCTGACCAACTGAAAGTGCCCTACTTGCTATCCAAGGAACTTACCCTGAGCTAAGAACTTAATTACTAGCTCCCTGTGAGACCATCCTTGCTAAGGACAGTGAAACCTGTGTGTTCCTACGCGCCCTTGCTCCTGACCAACTGAAAGTGCCCTACTTGCTATCCAAGGAACTTACCCTGAGCTAAGAACTTAATTACTAGCTCCCTGTGAGACCATCCCTGCTAAGGACAGTGAAATCTGTGTGTTCCTACGCGTCCTTGCTCCTGACCAACTGAAAGTGCCCTACTTGCTATCCAAGGAACTTACCCTGAGCTAAGAACATAATTACTAGCTCCCTGTGAGACCATCCCTGCTAAGGACAGTGAAAGTATGTGTTGCTTAAACTACTTGTAAAATTGTATCCAAAACACAACTTTACCATACTGTAAGGACAGGCAAGCCCCCGGTCAGGTCAGCCAGCACCCAAACTACCTCCCTCTTCCATTATTTCTGCAACCCGAACTCATACTTTTCTCTGGTTCCCATACCTCTCTCCCCCCATTTTTTGTTTGTTTTCCCCACTCTAGTCATTATCCCCTGTGCTGTCTTACTTAATGTAATGTACGTGTCTTACCTGCTGGTGGCACTTCAGGAATAGCTTCTTGCCCTGTTTTCTGCACCCTTCTCCACCTTATCTCTGTACAATAGGCATTCTGAACTTTATCATACCCTTCTTCCTCTCTATCTCCCCTTCTAAATTTTCCCCAGCTTCTCATGTCTCATTGATTTCCCCATCTTCACTGTCCCAAGGCATCTCACATCACTGCCTACTCTTCTCACATCCTAATCTCCATTTCTTCCTAAGTCTCCTTTTCCCTCAGCCAAACCTCTTACCTTCAGACTTACCTGCAGTCTCCTTACTGCACTGATTGTCTCTCCTGGCAAACTACTCCTTGCTCTCTTCCTGCTCCGTTAAGCCCTCAAGGCTCACTCCGCTCCCCTACCCTGCCCCCAATTACCACCCGCCCCCAACACTCCTACCTTTACTCCTCCTACACCACACCTCCACAAAACTTCATCCATTCACATTAATCAATCAATTACCTAAATCCCACCTCCTATTTAACCTCTCTACAGAACTCTACCACATTCAAGCCTATACCTACCAATTAGCCTCACCTCCAACTTTCTCCTCCCACTAATCATTCCCACTATGTCCACTTTCCACACCCTTTACCTATTCAACATACCTCTCTTGCTCCTACTCATCTCTTCTTCCCTCACTATTGCCTATCTTCTAACCTCCTATGAGCACCCTCTACACTACATCCCTCCCTTCCCCTCCAAATGCACTTCTACACCTCCACCATATACATCACTAAACTTCCTCAACATCATATACAAACCTAACTACCTTCTTCCTAAATATCATAGACTAGCTCCCATCAAATATACCCATACTCATTTCATACTCCAACCTGACAACTTTAGAAAACATATTCTCAATAAAAACATAACACACCTTCATCTCCTACTAGATGGTGATATACATCCTAACCCTGGCCCTTACCATACCCCCATCTCAGCACCATGTAAAACAAATATCTCTAGCTCCATAGCCCCTTCAAAGCCTGCTAACTCTCTCCTCATAGCACACCTTAATATTCGTAGCATTAACAACAAAATTCCTCATCTACATGCCCTCTTAGATATCCACCAATTCGATCTTTTATGCTTATCTGAAACTTGGCTAAAACCCACGGTTCTAGACAATGAAATAACTCCACCCGGGTATAACATCATTAGAAAAGACCGCACCACTAGAAAGGGAGGAGGAGTCGCAATCCTATATAAACACAAACTACAAGTCAGCACTATAGACCTTTCTCCACCTCAAAATAATAAAGCAGAAATACTAATCTCCAAACTTCAAATCAATACTTGTAAAGCAATAAATGTCATTTGTTTATACCTGCCCCCCGGTAATAACATTAACACCCTTGAAAATATCCTCAACTGGACTTCTTCTAATCTACCCCAAGAAACCATAATCCTAGGAGATTTTAACATAGACTGGCAGTCCTGTCATAATGATCTCCCTACCAACCATATAAACTTATTCGGATTCTCACAATCTATCAACTTCCCAACCAGAATAAATAAACCCAACAATAAAGAAAGTACCCTGGACTGGATACTTACTAACAATCATCACAAACTTATAAAGTAGGAATCCTTCCTGATGACATAAGCGATCACGCTCTCACATATATTATTAGACATAAAACTAACCTCACCTACCCTAATACAGTCAGAGCTGCTAATAAAAAGAAATTTAATCCTGAACTCTTTCAGACAGAGCTTTTTCAAATGAACTGGTCACCACTAAAATCTCTCCCACTGGACGAAGCAGTAGCGTATTTCAACACTACATTCTTAACCATCCTGAACCACCATGCTCCAGAACGTTCTGTTAGATGTAAATCCAAACCAGCCCCCTGGCTCTCTAATGATACTAGGCAAAAAATCCTTTTAAGAAACAAATCTTGGAGAAAATGGCATTCCACGAATAATGCATTAGATCACCAAACCTTTAGGTAACTTAGAAACAGTACAAAAAAGCCATCATTCTAGACAAAAAAAACTTTTACCTTCAAGTACAGGAGACATATCAAAAAAAACCTCAAAAGTTTTGGAACAGCATTAACAAACTTCTTCACCCAGGGCAATCTATCACTCCCAATCCACTAGGCTCTAACCCCAATAATCCTATTCACACTGCCAATGCCTTTAATTCCTTCTTCACCAATGCTATCCAAGCTCTTGCCAACCAACTATCTCCTGATACCTCTAATATTACTATTTCATCCTTAACTGCTCTCCCCTTATTTCAGTTACAACCTGTCTCCAACTCCACCATATCCTCCCTACTCATAAAACTTAAACCCAACACCCCTTCAGCTGACCAACTCCCTGCAGAATACCTTCAAAAAGGTGCAAAAGCCATTGCCTACCCAATATCTATTCTGATCAATAGAACCATAAGTGAAGGTAATATCCCATCAATCTGGAAAATCTCCCACATTATTCCATTACACAAAGGTGGCAACTCTTATGACTTCTCTAACTTCCATCCAATAGCTCTACTATCTCCTCTGGCAAAAATCATGGAAAAGTGTATCCGTAAGCAACTTCTTCAACACCTTCTACTTCTAACTTCTACTAGCTAACTGTCAGCATGGCTTCAGGCCATACCACAGTACTACCACTGCCCTGCTATCATTCACTGATTGTATTAATAAAAACCGGAACAAAAGTATTCCTTCCTCTGCAGTATTCCTTGATTTATCCAAAGCTTTTGACATGGTTAATCACCAACTCCTCTTACATATAATGAAATCACATTCTCTTGATTCCTTAGCCATCAGTTGGTTCAAATCTTACCTTGAAAACAGACAGCAGGCTGTACTTTGGCACAATAACCTTTCTAATCTCCTGCCCATCTCCCTCGCTGTCCCTCAGGGTTCTATATTAGGTCCTCTGCTTTTTTCCATTTATATAAATGATCTTCAGTTAGTAATTCCACATACTACATGCATTCAATATGCAGATGATTCTACTATTATCTGTTCAGCTACTTCTCCAACTGAATTACATACCCTTACCCAGAAAGCATTTAATACTGTCGAACAATGGTTCACTGACCGTTGCCTCCTTCTAAACCCCAAAAAAACTAAAATGCTCCTCTTCTCACCTACCCGTAAGTCCCCCCCATTTCATTTCACACTCACATCAAACAACGGTACACTTATTTCTCCCGACCCAACTACTAAACTACTAGGTATAACAATTGACAATAACCTCAATTTTGATACTCATGTCAATGACACTATAAAAACAGTCAATAAAAAACTAGGTTCCCTCTATAGAGTCAAATCCTTTCTTACACCAACAGCCAGGGCTGCTTTAGCAAGAACTCACCTTATCTCTACTCTACTCTATGCCTCTCCCATTTATACAAATCTTTCTAAAAGTAACCTCAGCAAACTAGCAGTATCCTATAATAATATTGCTCGATTTGCTACTGCCTCCCCTTTCAGGACTCATCACTGCCTTAACCTAAAACAACTTGGCTGGCTTGAGTTTCTACACCATTTACAATATCTCCAGCTTGCTATAGCCCATAAGATCCTCTCTCAACCCACAAACACACCAATACTCTCAAGCCTTTTCATCCCCTACAACAATCCTAAAAACCTACGGTCATCCAACAAACTTCTGATTAACACCTGCAGATCTTATAACTTAGCAGGTGATACCCTGTTCTCTAACACTGTTGGAAAGTTATGGAATTCACTTCCTACTGACCTCACTTCTCTGTCATCTCTTACACTATTTAAAAAGAAACTAAAATCATATCTCAACATACACTGGTTATGTTCCTGCACTAACCCTGGCTAACATCCTACATCTCAACAACATTATAAACTTACTGTCTTGCATTTTTACAATATCCCTTACTGCCCTTGCTAAGCACATTCAAAGTATTGTAGTTTAATACTATTAATGAATGCTCTCTATTGCTACTATGTGTGTGTGTGGGGGGGATAAATAAACATTTTTTAATTTTTGCTTACTTAAACTCCTACCACTTTCTAATTTAGTTTTTTGCATGTATCTTTACTGTTACCCCTTTGTATATCTTATACTATAGTTTTATATTTTATATTTTGCATTTTGCATTTTTGTATTTTTTCTATTCCATATGCCTTTGGAGCTTTTCTCCCCGGGCCTCTACTGAAAATGGACATGTATCCAGCTAGACTAGCCCGGTCAACAAATGTAAACTAAAATAAATAAATAAATAAAATAAACAGATGAAGAGCCTGCAGACGCTTGGGTGGGGAACAGTATACTGGAGGTGTACCGCGATGTGCAGAGAGGGAAATGTGTGGAG
>NC_056735.1:39215435-39220435 GCF_019279795.1 Protopterus annectens
CTTTACCATCAACAGACTGCAATCTTCACAGTACTGTCTGCATTCCACGGATAGATGCATTGTGGCTAACACATGACACCAAAGGCACAACACTGCCCAGTCTGTAGATGAGCCTGCAGATGGAGAGTCCTGATATACATGGAACTGACATGGCAGGTATTGTGACATGTATGACAAGCATATCCAGACAAACACTGTTAATCCAACCTTACTCCACATGCAGTATAGCAGCACTTATGGTTCGTAGGCAGGTCAGGCACATCCCCTCCTGTTTTGTTGCCCTCTCCCCACAGTGTATGTTGTTAGAGGTAAATCTCCAACCTATCTAATAAGCTGTTTGCAAAATGACAGTTCTAGCTCCTGCTCACAGTGACAGATAATGGCCAACACCACCAGGATGTTCCCAGGTAGTGGAGTGCATTTCCATGCAATTGGCTATGGGAATGTTACCACACCTGCTCCACATGCAATCAGATAGGGAAGGCCTGCAATACGTGCAGATGCCATCAGCTGATCATGAGCATCACGCTAAATACACACGCTGCTGCATAATCAATGCAGGTGTGGGCCTCCACAGCTACCAGAGAGGGAGTGGGGGAGGCAGATAGAGGCGAATACATGTCAGGGAGGGGTGGGAGGGTAAAACGATGCATGTTTGTGTCACACATCTACCAGCACAGGGTATAATACACCCGACAGCTATGTAGTGCTATCACAGTCCAATGCTGTTATTGGCTTCGCCACATGTGTTGCCTGGTGGGGAGCATTCAGAACATATATGTGATGGTGAGTGCCATCTGCTACAGGGATATGGTAGATATGCAGTAGGTGATGTACACATGCCTGTCTGCATGAACAGGTGCCAGCGTTAGCACAGGCACACTCACACAGGGACACACACACATTAACACACTTGGCAGGGCCAGGAGTGCGACCCATCACTAGTGGGATTGCCACAACACATCAATGGGCAGGAAACACATGCACCACATGGGTGATAGGGAGGTCATATGGGCAGTGAGTATGAGGGGGTGTCAGACATAAGGTGGCATGCTTCACTGTGCCCTGGGGGAGTAGTGCATGTGGATGTGGACATATGCACCATACAGCACACACATGTACACACAGGGTCCAGTTTGGACATGCATGGGTGCATGTCTGCATGGGTGTGTGGTTGCCGCAGGTGCCAACAGGCTATACAAGGGTAGGTGATGGGTATACCTTGGCATCAGCCCACATGACATTGGTCTGCATTGTGGCACAGGCCTTTAGCTTCTGCATTTACCCACATAGGTGGGTATTGCATCCGTCTTTCAGGCACCTGGGTGAGCATTGTGTGTGGCCAATGCTGTGCCTCACTTGCCATGTATGTGTTCCCTAGCCCATGACTTGGATGGTGTCTAGGATGTGCACACATCCCACATGCATGTGCAGTGACATGTGGAACTGTACCTGGGGTGTCTGGCCCATACTGTGAACACAACTTATCATCAGATGTGCCAGTCTTGCCCACGTGTGGCAGGGAGTGGTACAAGTCAGCAGATTTACCCTGCACCCACATTGATAGCATGCTAACAGCATTTCCTGATGTCAGTGTCATCTGTCCATACAGGCCATGTTGTCAGGCATGGTATGTCCATTGTGAGTCACATGTGAAGGCACAGTGGAGTTGCTAACTGTGATTGGCAGGCTGTGATGTCACATGTATGGGTATGGCTTTGCACCCCAGCCTCTCAGTCATTTACATCTGTTATCTCTGTATTGTTGACATTGTGATATATAGTAGGACCACCATAAATGTAATTAGCAAAACTCTTCCACAATGCCCACAGGTGTCACAATCTCACAACCACCTCTACACAGGACACCAGATATAAAATGTACACACACACACACACACACACACACGCACACACACACACACACACACACACACACACACCTGTCATGTCTGGGAGTAGAACCCCTACCTAGCTGGTGTACTGCACTACAGCACTACGCAGTTATATTACGCGCCCCGGACATTACTGAAGTTCATCTTCCCCAAAGGTGTATTGCACAATTAATGACATCAGCAGGACTACCAAAGTAGGGCATTTGTAATGTACTGCAAGTGAGTAGCCTATAATGCATTGCTCCATACACAGACACTGAGACACACACACATCACATCCGGAACTGACATGGATGGAGATGGAACACTACCACTGTTCTAAATCACACTACAGCAGTACGCAGTTGCAGAATGCACTACGGAGATTACTGGGCTATCATGTTCCCAGAGGTATACTTCTAGATGACTGACATTAGCAGCCTTGGCAAAGTAGTGTAATTGTATTGTATGGAATGTGGGTAGCCTAAAAAGCATTGCACTCTACCCAGTCAGACACACACACAGTTTCCATGACTGGGGTTTGAACACCTACCTAACTAGTTTATCACAGTATAGCAATACGCAGTTACAGGATGTGCCACGGCGATTACTGGGCTATCATGTTCCTAGAGGTGTACGTCTAGGTGAGTGACATCAGCAGCCTTGTCAAAGTTTAATATATGTATTGCACGGAGTGTGAGTAGCCTAACAAGCATTTCACTCTACACAGTCAGAGGCAGACAGGCACATACACAAATACACACTCACATATACTACTACCTAACTACTCTGTCACTACAGCAGTATGCAGTTATGGGATGCACCATGCACTTTACTGAGCTATAGCTCTCCCAAAGGTGTAATTCACATTGGATGACCTCAGCAGGCTTGTCATTCTACTGCTATGGGAAGGGCAGTGTGTGCATGGGCCATACCCCATTCATGTGGGGGTTGACATGCCACATGCGGGCACACACGGGGTCATATGTCACAGGTATGTGTATAAAGCTACTAGATGGCTGCTTCCTAGTACAGTCTTGTTGCACAGCTGGCACGAACACCACATAGTCTGTCATGCTGACAGGTACTGGTGGCTAGTATCTGTAGTGGGTTACATCCGCACCTCATGTGTTGGGGGCCCTTAAGCTGTGTGCCAGTTGGGACAGGCTGGTGTGGCTCCTTATCACAGTCACCCTCTTCCTCACATCTATGCCCATGTGCCTGTGGCTTATTATAGTGTGTTGTCCTTAAATATTTGCCTGCATTCCTATCCACTGCGTGTGCAAGGCAGGAGCGGTGCATACTGACATGTGTTCACACTGAGAACTGCAACTTCCAGATATGTCTGGTCCACTGGTGTTTGCAGACATGGCCTTCATGTGTTTAAGTGTGTGAGCATGCCCAGTATGACCTCTCAGTATGTTGTTGACTGACATTGCCTTCATTCCTCTAAGTGTGTGAGCATGCCCAGTATGGACATCTGTATTGCATGTGTGGACCATGTCCAGATTGTTTGTACTGTGGTGCTGACCTTTTGCTGTACACCAATGGGTAGCATGCTGTGTCTGCAGGGTATCCATCGGTCATTTGCCATTGACTGTTGCTACATTTCTGTATATCGGGGGGGACACCTGACTGTTTCTACTGTTCTACATAGGAGTGGGGGGGGCACACCTGACTGTTACTCTATGTGTATGTTGGATGGGGGGGTGCACCTGACACTTGTACACATTTGCTAGGACTGTACTGGTAAGTCAGGTGCTCCATTTCTGTCTGTAGTCTTACCTATCCTGCTGGCTAGAACTTACCAGTGTAGTACAGATCCTAGCTTTGTTTACCTACATATTCGTGTCTGACCTCCGAGCCTTCACAACTTACATCCGACTGCTTGGCCTGCTGCGGTCTGTCTGTGTAGGCCTGGGGGAGCGGTTAATCACAGGGTACATTCGGTGGGCAAAGTACAGCATTTGTTTGTGTTTGTTTTCTCCTGTCCTGCTGGCTGAGACTGTTGCTGGTTATGTGATCCTTCCTGACTGGAATGTTTGGCTCTTATGGACACCCCTGTCACTCAGGCCATTTCCTGCAGTGGGTTTTGTCACCCTGTGTAGTACTGGCTACTATGGTGACTCCAGTATGTGTTACAGATCTAATGCGGCCACTATGGGTGTCTACTCTCTGCTGCCTTGACATCCGGCCACCCAATTCCCTTACATGTTCACATCCATACCATAGCTACAGGTAAACACACATTCTACTCCGTTTGACAATTGGTAGGTTGATTGACATACCTTGAAGGTGTGCCGGGCTTGAGGATGGTGCTGGAGGGCTGCCTATGTCGGATGCACATTGTACACTCCCTATACATGGTTAGGCACAGGTAGTGTCATGTTTGACATCCCTGTTACTGTCTGTGCGAGTCGGAGAGGTGTCATTCCCTGGGGCCCTACTGTGTCAGTGCATATGCTATGTATTGCCTATTTGCGAAGGCCAAGGCATAATGGGCACTTACCCTTCTGCCTACTGGAGCAGGCTCAGGTTGTTCCTCCTCTGAGTCACTCTGTACTTGTACAGGCCTTGGCATTGGTGGGGGGCTGTGTGGCCCTGTCCCATGCTGTTCCTGCTGCAGCTGTTTCTGCAGGATCGTATTGTGTAGCATAGCACATACCATTACTATTTAGGTACATGTAGCTGGTGAATACTGCAGGGGTCCACCGTATGTGTCCAGAAACTGGAACCATGACCTGAGCATCCCAAACACATGCTCTATTATATGTCTGGCCTGTGCGTGTGCATCATTATGGCATTTCTGTTCAGGTGTGTGTGTATTTCTGATGGGTGTCATCAGCCACAGCTCCAGTGGGTAACCAGCATCCCCCACTGGGTGACCGTAGGGGATGTCCACATCAGCAAATTTGTGGTACAGCTGCATCAGTTGCCATATGTGTGAATCGTCTTAGCTTCCAGAGCAGCCAGCACACACATTCAGTATAATACCCTGGGCATCACATATGACCTGGCAGTTGATGGAGGGGATGCCCCTGCGGTTGATGTAGACCCTACCCTGCTCACTGGGTGGTGCTTTGATGTGTATGCACGTGCAGTCTATATCACCCACTACCTCAGGGTA
>NC_056735.1:39227935-39257935 GCF_019279795.1 Protopterus annectens
TGAACAGGAATTGAACTGGCAGAATTGCAATTCCCCATTTTTGTGGAAAGGGTTGATGCACTGATAGGACAGAAAGTGGCTTTTTACATATGAATCTGATAATTTCAGAACAGTTTTTTTTAAGTTGCAGTGGCATTTGGGACCTGTAAGGGGGTACACATGATTGAAAAGTAGATGTTTGCCTCTGGCATTAAGCTAGATTTGATGGGGCAGCCACAGTGGTGCAGCGGTTAGCATTGCCACTTCACATCAAGAGGTTCTCCGGTTCGATCCTCGGCTGGGGTGCCTTCTGTGCGGAGTCTGCATGTCCTCCCTGTGGTCGCGTGGATTTCCTCCGGGTGCTCCGGTTTCCTCCCACATCCCAAAGACATGCTGTAGGTGGATTGGACACGCTAAATTGGACCTAGGTGTGAGTGTGTGCATGTGTGTGCCTTCTGTGGAAGGTTGGGCACTGGGCTGGCAACTCAACACTGTAAAACTTCACTGCCAATCATGAGTGGACAGATGATCCGCTGTGGCGACTCCTAAAAGCCGAAAGAAGAAGATTAAGCTAGATTTGATGGGTCATTGTGCCAAGGTAAGTTTGTTGAGGACATTGTCATATTTAACAACTAGCATGTAGAAACTCACTAAGAGCTATGTCCCTAAAGTAAATATGCCAGAAGAATGAATGGATGGCTTATTTAACTAAATAAACAGATAAATAAGCAAGTGACAACCTGCAAAGATGTAAAGTGCAACAAACTATGTTGACTACAATGCTCTTTTGTTAGACGTTGTTACTTGTGAAGTACATTTGCATTTTGTGAAGGGTTGTGAAATTTTGATTGCAGTGAAGGCAAGAAAAAGAATCCCTAATTTTGTTTTGTTGTTGCATGTTGGAGTTTTTCATATTTCCAGAGTGTCCCTTAAATAAATATGATGTGTAACAATTTTCACTGATGAACTGATGGAATCTGGATTCTGGTGTGAGAAACTACTACGTTTTTTCTCAGCTGTTTAATATGTTGCAGTTAAGCTGCATGTTTATTTTTTTTTAATTTCTTTCTTTGTAAAAGAGAGTCATTACTAAGTTGTGACCATCAGTCCCTATTCTCCTTTCAAGTATCTTCATTTTATTTAATATATTTCTCTGGGAGATAAAGCTTTGCTCATACTGTGACCAATCCTGTCCATGAAAAAAAAATGTCCTCAACACTAGCGAATGTTGAGTCACATACCACCCTGTTTGTATGCAATTGCTTTTGCCTGAAAGATTTTATCCTTTTGGAAGTTATGGATTCGATTAACATAATAATTAAGTCTCTAATGAGTCTCCCCAGTGCCCTTGGCTGTCTCTCAGAGGTGTAGTTAGCTATTTTAGTGCCTAGTCCCATAGCCTGACTGAGCGACTTCCCAACTTTATGTTGAAGAGTGCAAAAAAAATCATTTCCCCAGTCTGCTACAGGTCTATTTTCATATCTATGCTTCTTAGCTCTGATGGTACATCTCTCATCCACAAAAAACACTTTGATGCATATCTATCAATTTTGGCAAAACTTCTGCAATTCTCTTAGCTAGTAATTTATAATCATGATTTAAAACTGATGATATCTGTATGAATCTGGGTATGAAGGTTCTTTACCTAATACAGTTTTCTTCTAAGATGCTGTTGCTGTCCTTCATTTTAAAATATTGTTAAAGAAAACCCTTCAGATCTTTATTCGTGAGAGGCTTCATATTCATCTACAGGTTTGTCAGCACATCTGAATAGGTACCTAAAATTTCTTATATTCATCATAGGTTCATAGGTTCATAGATTAGTACTAGGCTAACTACCCTTGTGGGCCATTTCAAGCCTAGCCAATTACCCCATGTGAGAATCAAACCCTGCACCTTGTGTCTGTAAGGCAAACCATTATGCCATTCTCAGCCTTTTGTCATTTGACTTTATATATTCCTCCAGAGCCTCACTTATTTGAAATACCTCTGAAAACATTTGATTAACTTTCCCATTCTAAATTACTGGAAGCCATTTTGTACTAAAGTTGAAATTCAAACTGCTTTTTGCTGAACTGTAAGACCTTTCCCCACCAAAGTATTTTCTTCTCCTTTACTATTTGATTTTCTCGTACTTTCTCCAGATTTCTTTTTTGCTGGCATCTAAGTAATGTAGTGTCTAACCAGTAACTAAGTTTTCCTATATCGGCAACTTTTACTGGCTTTTTTCTCCCACGATTTCTGTTTTCATACCTGTTGATGAATGCGCATCCATCTTGAAAGTCTTATTCGCATATCTCTTTATGCCAACAGGCCAGGTTGTATTCTGTGAATTAATTATTAAATTAAGTAGTTTGTACTTTTGTCGCTATTATGTCATCTTTTGTTTGCCATAGTGGGATTCAGTCCCCATTGGTGCCAGTCATTATGATGTCACAATGAGTGGCAACCTGTAATCTGGGAGTCATATTGGTAACAGTGGCCATATCAGTGGCAGAAATGTCATCCCTCTGTCACAACATGTGTAAATGTATATGGGTGTCATTATATGTGGTATGTGTTTATAGCACATTAAACGTTAAGGTACCCGTAATAAAAATTTCAGAAAACAATAGTTTTCCAGGTGTTCCAGCACCATCTATTTTATAGTGAATTTCTACTTATATGAAGATGATCAGAGTTCTGTACTAACATTTAAATTTAGAAGCAAAACTTTGACGCTGGAATCTACATAAATAAAACTATTACTTTTTGTGTAAGTCAATAAAATAGCTTTAATTTAGTTGGCATACTTCACAGTTACGGTAATGGTAGTTGTTTTGAGTGTGGACACTTTCACTTAAACCCTTTAATCCAGCATGACATTTTTTGATCCATGTGCCTAGGTCCTTTACTTAACACAAGTGTTGGGAAATGGTAGTTCCGATCTCAGGACCCCTGCTTTCCAGTACAAGAAACTTCTTCTGTGCCTTTTGCCTTTGTTTGTATTATGCAAAGAAGGCAATACAGAGGTCCATAGTGAAAGATTTTTGCAGTATGGCAGACTGTCAGATGTTTCTGGATAGCTGAATTTTGACTTGAGGAGAGGAGACATGTCATCACAGCTAGTAAGTAAAGCATAGTTTTATAACCTACAGCAGCAAATGTATCTGTGGAAGGAAGGTCTCCTAGGTCGGAAGGTCACATCAGTGAAGTGCCAAATGATCTAATAGTTTCAGATAATTCAGCTGAGTTAAAAAGTAGTAATGAATGTAGTTCTGATCCACAGTAGAGTATCATCCTAAAAAAATCACAGAAATGATAAACTCCTTATATATTCTTAGAACATGGAATCCCAGACTCCCAGTGGCGCTTTGTGATGGATTGTTTGGCTGAGTAATCACAAACGTCTAACTTTTATGGAATGGTTATTTTTGGGGGGGGTAAATGGTTTCTGTTGCGTACAATTGAAGCATGTTAAAATTAATTTCCATTCATAAAGCAGGAACCACAGAAGAATTATATTCTTTTAGGCTTCTTTCATTAATAAGGGTACCTGGAAGGGTGCTGTCTTTAGGCATCTGAAACTAACAAATTACTGGAGTAGTAAATAGTTATATGTGTTGAGAAGGAGGTCCCAGGAAGACATTTTGGAGACTAGAGCACTATTTCATCTGCTGTCACATTTTTGGACTATGACAGCGGTTAGCTCATTTCATAGCAGATTCAGCCAACATTCTGGGGACTGTACTTTTGTGCAGGGACCTGTCATATCACCTTCACTACCGCAGTGGCATAAAAAAGGAGCAGCAGTAGATCGCAGTGAGCTTTGTGTGCATGTAGGTGTGTGTGTGTGTGTGTGTGTGTGTGTGTGTGTGTGTGTGTGTGTGTGTGAGATTAATATGTCTATATGTATACATCTAGACATACGTACACATACACACACACACACACACACACACACACACACACACACACACACACACACACACACACACACACACACACACACACACACACACACCCTTGTCTCTGTCTCTCTCTAGATATATATATATATATATATATATATATATATATATATATATATATATATATGTAATATATATATATATATTTATATATATATATATATATATATATATATATATATATATATTTATGGGTCTACTGATTTTGGTCGCATTACATTTAGTCAAAAATTATTTCAAGCAGCCCACTTCACCGAAAATGCATTACACTGAAAACCCATTTGGTTGAATTCTGTTTGGTCGAAAATGGAATATAGCCCCTGTCCCACTGCAGTGTGACCCTGGAGTGAGAATATAAAATTAGGGGGGTGGGGGGCACAGTCCCCCACGTTGGGGGGTGTGGTGGGTATAGCCTCCCCCCATAATTGCAGTGTTTTCACTATTATATAATTGTGTATCCATTAAAAATACACTGAAACATACAACATCAGTAAAAACTAGTTGCAAACCCCCCCTAGCTTCATATTCTCACTCCAGGGTCTCACTGCAGTGGGCAGGGGCTAAATTCCATTTTCGACCAAATGGAATTCGACCACATGAGCTTTCAGTCAAATGAGCTTTCAGTAAAGTGGGCCGCCTAAAATCATTTTCGACTAAATGTAATTCGACCAAAAGCAGTAGACCCATCTGTATACACATTACTTTTTTCTGCAAGTATTTTCACTGTGTTAACTTTTATTGGTATTTGATTGCTATTGAAGGCTGTTACTACAGTATAGAGTATGCACTATGTTTGTAAAGGACTGCAGTTGCAAAGGACTGTAATGCCACCTGCACTGTTATGTAGCCTGACATGTTTGCGTGTGTCTTCTAAGTAGAAGTGTCTTTGAATCCTTTTAAAGTGGTTTTGCACAATATCTTCTTTATCTATAGCTATTAATCAGTGAAGTGCTAACCCAGAAAGCTTGTCAGGTCTGGTATCCCACATGTGACCAGAGGGTAAAAAGACTTGCAAGAAACAGAGTACAAAGGATTAGTCCAGATAAAATCCCTTTAACTAGTAGATCTAGAAGATTCTCTCTCTGTCTCTGATGTCCTCCCTGTGAGAAGAATAAAAACACCTTGTTACAAGTTTAAAGCAGTTGTCAAGAACACTCTTCCATCTATCTAACTGAATAATGTACCTAAAACTACAAAAAGGCATCTTAATTCCTACCACAGGGAGAGCATTGGAGAGAGCTTTTCCTAGATCTGCTAGCTAAAGTGATTTTATCTGGACTAATCCTTTGTACTCTGTTTATTAACCTATGAAGTCGATTACTTTATTTATTTATGTTACAAGCACTTAGACATTAATAATAATTCGAGGGCGAATGTGTGACTGAAGAAGGGGCAACTAATTCACAGATGATTTGGTTGAATGGTGAGGGTCCAAGGATAGCAGTATTATCATCACCATGTAAAACATCCTATGCTGACTTACATATTTGTGTGCTGTCATAAGGCTAATATTAAAACAGTATTTGCATTGGACATATACCTTTCTTGTTTTATGATTGTAGTGCTATTATTTTATGTGATGTGAGTGATGAATAATAGTTGTATAGGTGAAAAAGGGGTAGGAGGTAGGAATCTGGAAAATTTTGTTGGAGGTTTGGCATAATGGTTAAGATGTTTGGCTTCAAGGGCGCAAGACACAAGGTTTGATTCTGCTCTAGGGTTATTGGCTATGCTTAATGATCCTTCAGAGCAGTTAGCCTAGTATTCTCCTATGTAGTGATAATTAAACAGCGTAGAGTACTTATTTCTGTTTTTTCTGCAGGCATGTAAGATAATCAGTGATGGAGTCAGCAAAACTGATATGCTAAGTTTATTATTAATCACGTACTAGATGTGTTGTAACCTAGACCTATGACTATCAGAAGACTTAAAGGGAAAGTTGTGTCTAAAGTTAAATTTGATAACAATAAAGAAATAAGTTGATTCTTGTAAATATTATTGATGCTTCAACATTAGAAGCACCATATTATTGTGTTGCACTCACATGACTGATTAGTTGTAATAGATTGTACCAAACTGTCTGCCTCTGAAATGAAATATAAACAAGGGTAATATGAGCCATGTACATCTGCCTACTAGTAAAAAGTGAAAAGTAGGTCTTCTGTTTGGAAGATAAATAACAGTGTAGAGTACAGTTGTTGAGTCTTTTGGCTTTTCCCGGTTAGGGGTCGCCACAGCGGAACTCCAGTCCGCTAATGATTGGCAGTAGATTTTTACGTGCCGAGTTGCCGGCCCTGATGCACAGCCTTCAATGAAGGTACGCCCATTCACGCATGTCTCCACACAGAGCTGAGAATCAAACAGGACAACGTCTTACTGTGCGGCGACCGGAGCACCACTACCGCAGTAACAGTGTAGAGTACAGTAAAGTATACAAAGTAACACACACCCATTTCCATTCTGTAGTGGTGCAAAATGTATAGCACTCAGAATTAAGAAATATAAAACAAGTAGCAGTAAATAATAAGAAATGTATCAATACATGATCTAAGGCCACCAACCTCTCTGTGTTACCTTGTTTGATTGTTGATCTAGTAACTCCAATGAACTGACCAGTCATTCATTTTGAAGAATACTTGATAGAGAAACAGTTGGTTAATGCAGTAATAACCCATGGATGGGTGTGGGTAATGCTGATTTAACCATGGTTGGTGTGGTTTGGTCACAAGGGCAAAGTTTTGAATAATGTATCTGATTTTCCTAGTATTCTGTCCGTACTGTCCAGATTTCAAATTTTATTATTGTTATTTGTTTTATGGTCAAGAAAACTAAAAAGGTTATAGCATATATTAATAAAAGAAAGTCTGGATGACCAGACTTTTTCTATTGGTATATGCTCGATTTACAATGGGCAAGCTGGTTGAGCTTACCAATCAGTGTGCTTGTTTTTGAATGTTAATGGTGAGTCATTGTATCGTAAGTGATAAATCCAGCTCATGTCACATAGATTTTTTTATAAGATCCAAACTGTGCAATATAATCTTGTTAAGACAAATATGATTTTTAGTGTAACAGCTTTCTTAACAGAAAATTTACTTCAGTATATTGTCCACTGACATTCTCATTCATAGCACTCTGTTTATTTTACCTGTCTTTGTTGTTACTGTGTTCTACATTTCTTTGTATTATGTTTTATTTACAATGGTGTGATTAAAAGCATAAAAAAGCAGAAAACTGCAATGATAAAAAGAAAGTCATGGTGATATCAGGTTGCCTATGGAAGCCATGGGAGTTAAAATCAAATGACTATATTTGGTTCACAATAAAGGGCTTGATATAGAGTTACTGAAAAAAATTTCTAAAAATATGCAATATTTTACATAGTTGCAACACTAAATCACAAAAAGAATGTTGCACTGTCATATTGGGATGGTAGTGGGTTAGAGAAGCCATGAGTGTAATAAAAAATAATACTAGGCATACTTGAGGAGAAACACAGCCAAAATATAGCTATTATTTGAGATAAATACTGTATTAAAATTAACATGCATTAATTAATATGTTAATGCTATTCAAATTTTTGGACTAATGTCTCTTAAATAGCAGATCTTGCATTAGAAGCAAGCTGATGTCTGCAAGATGGCAGGATATGGTACCCCTGCTGTGGTATATATGGGGATTAAGGTACTACAGAGTGTTTGCAAAAGGTTATGAGAAAATTCTAAAATGTTTTACATTAATTAAAAATGGCGCATGATACTTTTATTTTAAGCAAGCCTGTTGAAGTCATAGGTGTTCAGAAATAAATGATATGAAGCGCACTTGGGTAAGAGACACACAACCAGAGATATGAGCATTTATTTGTGGTACAGTGCATTAAACTTTACTTTAATACTGAGACTAATGTCTCATAATTAGTATGTTGTGAGTTAGGAAGTAAGGGACTCCTGCAGACTTGTAAGATATGGTAGTATCCACCGTGAAAATATCACTATGGGATGTACAGGGCTTCAGTTACTGAAGGGTGTTTACGAAAGGTTATCAAATTATGAAGCACTTTTCACATTTCATTAGTAAACTAGAAAAGCTTTGATACTATTATGTTAGGCAGGTCTAGGCAATCTGTAGGTATTAGAAAGGTAAGAGAAACAAAGCAAAAATATAACTATTCATTTGAAGTGCAATATATTACTATTAATGTTATTCTGATATTGGGAATAATGTCTCATGAAAAGCAGGCTGTGGTTTAATAAGAAAAGTGACTTCCACATGCTTAGAGAATATAGTGCATAACCCCAGTGAAAACAATACTACAGGATATACAAGGCTTGAGTTAATGAAAACTGTTTGCAGCAGGTTATGGAAAATATGAAATATTTTACATATTTATAGCAACAAAAGAAAACTGGAGTCTGATACTGTCATGATGGGGGTCAGTCTATGCAAGCATCGGGTGTTAGAATAATAAGACTTGACACATTTGAATAAAACATAAACATAGCTCAGATATAACTATATGTCTGAGGTAAAGTGTATTATTAGTAACAATATTTTTTTAATATTGGTCATAATATCTCATGAATGGTCGGTCATTCATATGGGACCAAGGTGCCATTGGTACTATCTGATATAATTTAAGCATACACAGTGAAACGGTCAGCATGGGAGGTACACAGTAAGTTATTAAGAAGCATAAAAAAATTATGAAAATATGACAGTTTCCTTATTTCCAGTAATTATGTGGAACTGAAGTTTGATACACTTATAGCTTTCTATGTATGCTACTTTGTATCACAATTAAATTATTGTGTTACTATTTTATCTCCTGGGTTATGGTTGAAAAGGGTCTTCAATGGATTAGTGCTCTACTCCAGGTAACATTCACAGATACCTACAAACATTCATAAGTAAATATATAAATGGTGTCATGTTAGTATAACAAGTATAACAAATGCAAGCAGTGAGAGGCCATTTAATACTGACCTTAAATCATTGTGGGAAGTTTAAATGTATCCAGAGATGTAAGTACTTATTTGGAAGATCAGTTATGAAGATTAACTATATTTGCATATCTGCATTAATACTGTAAATCCTATGTGGTCTACAGGCAAACAGATGCTGCCACCTTATACACAGCGTCAAAGCACATAATTTTGTGACTCATAACTGTCCTCTAACATGCACAACTTTGTAGACTAATATTTTTTTTAATTGTGAAATTTGCATTTATTATTCAGGACCACAACACACAGTCATATGCTGCCCAGTCTTGTCATGTATCACCTGGAAGCTGTTAAACAGGTGAACAGTTTACCCAATGATACCTTAAGCCTGTGCTTTGCACTTAAACATACATTAAAGTTTGCTTGACTGTAATAGTACTCATTTTAGGTAGTAAAATTCCATTTTCTTTTGTAAATCTGCAGTGCAAGTTTAGGATCTTTCTTTTCTGCTCATTTTTACATTACTTGCATATTTGCTCTTTTGGATAATGTACACTTTAACTACCTTTTTATATTTTGTGCCTATCTTATTTTTTTACTTATTATGTATAGTTTACTATTCCTTCTAATTTTTCTGTGATTCTGAAACATATTTTTAACATACTTTTTGATGTTTGGTTTAACTGCTTACCTGTACTTTAACTAATTTTGTACTGTTCTGGAACTTTTCTCCCTGGGTCTCCACTGAAAACGGGTTTTTGGCCCAGTCAGACACTACCCGGTTAACAAATGTTAATAAATAAAATAAGTAAAAATAGTGTCAAAGACACACTTCTCACACTGAAACCAGTATGTAGGCCATTGTCCTAGAAACGTCAGTGTTATGGAAGGAAAGAAGTAAGTGGGTAGTATTTGGAGGTACCGTGCAGTGAGTATGATAGCAGTGGTTATGAACTGCGCTAGTTACAGATGAAGTTAGTTGCTTTATTTAGTTGTGTTTGTGGATAGTGGTGGAAAGGAGGGGTGATAAGGTGTAGATAAATAGTATTGAACAGTAGATTATAAAGTGTGATTTTCATATTTATACTGTACCTGTGATTATTAGTAGAGTTTTTTTGTTTCAGTATTGGACAGTGATATTTATGTAGAATGTTGGTTAGAGTTGAAAATTTAGGTAAATATGTGTGGAAGTACAGAGATTATGTTGACACTTGTTATAAAAAAGGAAAGAAAAAAATCAAATGCATAAACTTATTATGGATCCTTTATGTAATGAATCGGGAGTTGCTAGAACAAAATTTTGCATTTTACTTTACGAACTTGCCCGATTAAATCCCTCTTAGATAAAACAGTACTAAAGATCATTCATGCACAAGAGTGGGGATGGCACATAGATGGAGCAGGCTTTTTTATGCATAGAATATAATGCATTAGACTGCGATTGCTTTAAAAGGTTGGCATAACTTTTATTAACTGCTGTAGTACAGCCTAGTATGGTAAGAATCAGGAACACAAAAAGATACACTGTATAACACCTTTAAGTTTTTCCAGTGTTTTTATTTGTTTACATTTTGTTTACCAGGTTAGCCCTATTAGGTCAATATCCTTTTTTAGGGGATACCCAAGGTAATATTCATATTCATTCTGTCTCTGGCATAGAGACTGCTCAGATAAGCAGGCAGTTATAGCAATGGAATTGAGACAGTTGTTTGTTGGTGATTTGGAGTGGAAGAAAGTGGTTGAGCCTTCAAACGAGCTTAAAAATGTGTTGAGAGATAAGTGGAGAGAAGAAAAGGTAGCTGAACCTTCTATATCTGTGACTGAGGTCGCAGAATTGAAAGAGAAGGCATATCTGCCTTCTAGTGGAGTTCCAGTGGTTGGAGATGATGGTAGGAAGACGGTCGAGTCTTCTGTGGATGTTTTGGAAGCAGCAGAAGGATGCATAGATAGAGAAAAGACAAGAGCTTTCTCCAGATTCAGAAGACATTTTCCAACAGCAGCTGTTCCAGGAAGAGAACCAGTGTGATGAGGGATGTGCTATTACTACTTTC
Organism: Protopterus annectens; assembly: GCF_019279795.1. NCBI lineage: Eukaryota > Metazoa > Chordata > Ceratodontiformes > Protopteridae > Protopterus > Protopterus annectens. The sequence goes on from NC_056735.1 coordinate 39,238,859, forward strand.
CAGTTGGGAGGGTTGCAGGATGTTTTATTAGAGAAATTATGTGAGAAATGCAATTCTGAGAGTGGCAAGGATGTGCACAGCAGGGGGGGGGGGTATAATGGACAAAATTCAAACCAAAAATGTATTTTTGATACAAAAAACAGGAGATGGTAAGACAAAAACTTATGCTGACATGGTTAAAGATGAAAGAGAATAAAAAAGGGAACATCAGGAAAAGAAACTGTTATGAAACAAAGAAGAAATTGTACTGTTAGGATTTTCTCAAAGGAAGAAAGAGAAATAGAAATATAACAGGTATTGTACAATGTTACTTCACCTTTAGGAACTTCTCCAGCAGAGGTAAGAGCTTTCCTTCATATAAGCAAAGAAAATTTTTGTGATATATATACAGCAGTGGTTCTGTATGGCTGAAAATATCAAATGTATAAGAACATGATAGTAAGTCAAAAGATATATTTCACAGAAGTATTAAACAAGTGGTTTAATGAAGGATTTAAATATAAGGAATTATGTATTGGAATTTTTAAATTTATATGGAAAAAAGGTGATAGAAAAGATATAAGAAAATGGAGGCCTATTGTTTTGAATAATATTGATTATAAAATCTACAGAAAAGAATGGAATCAAAACTTAAGAATGTTCTGTTAGATTCAATATATAGTGTTAAAGGAAAAGTATGTCAAAAATTATTAATGATTTTTATAGAAATTTTAGATGACATTCTAAATAGACAAGAAAGTTCTTTATTTATGGTAGGAGATCTAAGCAAAACATACACACTGAACAAAATTAAAGTTTTGATTATGGATGGCTGAGTGAATAAATAAGTATTTAGGTATTGATATACCTATATTGTTATCATATGCAGATGACATCATTATAATTATGAAGCATTTGAATGGAATGAAAGAAGTTATAAGCATGTTGAATTTGTGTTTAGATAAAATTGGTATGTGCTTCAACATAGAAAAAAGTAAAGGTTTAGTAAATGAAGACATGATTAATAGTACTGAAGTCAGCTCTTAAGAAATAAAGTTATTAGGTACATTTGGAAAACAAAATGTATTACTACAATGGGAAAATGTTATGAAAAAAAATCAAAAATATGTGCTCTTTTTTGGAGGTTTTTTTAAATTTTCATAGGTTCATAGGTAGTTACTAGGCTATCGGCCCTAGGGCCTATACAAGCCCAGCCAAAAAGGTACCCTGGTTTTTGCCACCCAAGAAAATTATTTTCCTGTGTCACTGTCGAGCAGAGCCACAGAAGTGATCCCTGGAAATCAAACCTTGGTCCTTGGGCCTATGAGGCAAACACTTTAACCATCATCCCTTTCAAGAAAACAAAAAGTTTATTTGCTTAACTCTGTTTTGCGGCACAGTGGTGCAAGAGTTAGCATTGTTGCCTCACAGAAAAAGGTTCTCCTGTTCGATTTTCGGCAGGGGTACCTTCTGTGTAGGGTCTGCATGTCCTCCCTGGATGCATGAGGGATTTTTCTGGGTGCTCCGGTTTCCTCCCACATTCCATTCTATTCTTTTATTAGTTGTTTTAATAAAGTTGTATGCTGCTTTTCGTGGTGGTCCAAGGAGGTTTTTTATTTTTCATATTCCAAAGACATGCGTCTGGAGCATTTCTCTGTGGGCCTCTGCTGAAAATGGGCTCTCTCCTAGCTGAACTTTCACAGTAAACAAAAAATGTTAAACTAGGAAATATTTTATATATATAGTTAGTGTGTTTAGTATGCACTTGTCAATTTAAAATTATATTATTAATACTATCCTCTCCTTTATATGGGGATCTTGTCTTAATTCTGTAAAGAGAGGTGCAGTATTTGTAGCAAAAGAGGATGGTGGTTTAGGACTTAACAAAAGTGGCTTATTGGTCTGGGGGTATGATTCTCACTTAGGGTGTGACAGGTTCTGGGTTCAAGTCCTGAACAAGCCCAGTGTAGGGTGGATGCATTTGGCATAATAGTTAAGGTCTTCACATCAAAGACACAAAGTACAGAATTTGATTCTGACCTTGGATAACTATCTAGACTTAAATCTACTTTCAGGGCAGTTTGCCTAGTATTAACCCATAAAACCAGTAGTATTTTTTTGCAATTTTTTTGCATCTGTATAAAATACTTAAACAGTTAAAGGGAAAAATGGTGATTTAGTAAGTCTATAATTGGAAAACAAATGTAAATAAATATGGGATATGATGAAAAGTTGTAAAAGAATATATGAATTAAGAAATGAAAACATGTTAAGAGAAAATTGCAATGTGAAAAATAAGTATAGAAGATTTAGAAGATGAAAGAAAAAAGTGGTATAAAAAGTAATGGAGAAATATTTTTATTATTTTTATGTACACCCACGGAAAGAATTGGGAGAAGTAAAAATCAGAGCTATAAAAGCAAGAAATTATAAATTTAAAAAGAGAGTAAAATGTCATGATTTGTTATGGATACTGGTGATAAGGAAATTACCAGTCAAAGCAAACATGCCATATAAAAAAGTGAAAGAATATGTAATTATTGTCATAAAGAAGAAACTACTGAACTTGTCTTTTTGAAATGTAAAAGAACTGATACATTATGGACTAAGTTCGATGAGAATCATTATTTAGACAAAGTTAAGGGATACAAAAACATTAATATGGGTATGACTGAATATTTTTTATAAAGGTAAAGATAATCCCCGGGATTCATGAAGCTTGCGCCAGGTGCAGGTGTAGCATCGGCGATCTAACACCAAATATGGCCACAGAGCGATTCAGGTACGAGCTGTTTCCACGTGCACTACCTGCGTACGTCACGCCCGCATAGCTCCCGGCGCACGTATGCTAATTACCCCATGCGCAGCAACATAGCATGCAAATGAAGGTATATAGCGATTCAGGAAGTGGTGCAGGCGTAGTGTAAGCATGCAGAAATATAAACCGAAAAAAATTGGTTTACATTTTTCAAACATAAAATTGGAGCCATGACAGCGGACCAAACTCACGTATTATACTGTTAATATATGCCAATGGCTAAATATATAGCCATTGGCATAAAAAGCATGCACAACATATAAAAAAGAACATTTAATGTCATGCCCACACTAACGCGAAGTTAAATCGCAGGGCATCGGTGCGCAAATGGCATCACAATGAAAATATAATTATATGAAATAAAACTGCAATGTAACACATTTCATGAATTCCCCATAATAGTCAATGGCACGCATGCTACACTACACCATGGCGCAAAGGTTGCTAAGGGGCTGTGACAGTGTTCTGCACAGTAACTAGGAATTAGTAGGCAATGCCATGGAAATGAGAGGAGTAATACTGAATCACAAAATCCCTGCCGGCGTAAGGATGTACCTCGCAACATAGTGGTACAACACCGAGGTGTGGCCTGGAGATAAATATGACATCAAGAGAGGGGTGTGCCACCTTAGCTGTAAGCACATTGGACTATTGCTAATCCGGTTTGCCTATTGCTAAGCAAAGCTGCAGGATTGGGGTGTGTTAAAGTAGCCATAGTTTTGCTTAGCTGAGAGCACACAAGGTAACCAAATGTGCATGTGAACGTGGATGAAAACGCACTCGAAACCTAGTAAACGGCTGTGTGCGGCGCGCACCAGAGCTGAAACAGGAAGGATACGGGAAAAAATAAGGAAATGCTGCAGCATGGTAATTGGAGTACAAATGAGTAAGTAACACGTAGGAACTCACCGTTGGCCATTGACAACAGCTAACAAGGCTGCTAGCAGCAACCTGCAGAACAGGAAAGGATAGGTGCCGTACTGTAAAGAAAAGAGAACTGTCACAGCAGAACAAAGCAAACTTGCAGTAGATCAGCTACATAACACATTACCCAACACAATCCTGGTTTGTGAAAGTACAAAACAAGAAAGCCGGCAGCTGGATGCATGCCTGACAATGGGAGGGGAATTGGGTTGAAAATTGAAGTAAAGGGCAATAGATGAATCATGGCAGCCAAGCGTAAGTCAACACCAAAGGCCCCACAATAGCAGTACCTGCTGTAAAACCTATAATTAAGATACACTGCAGCTGGAATTGTACATACACACCCAATTACACCAGCAGCATCCATTGCACAATAGTATAAAGTGTGAAAGCACCTGACACACACTTGTGTACTCCTAGACACTCTGCACCATTGGTGTATACAGATGGGGAACTTTTAATATGTACATGTTAGGGGATGCCATAGCTTTGATTCATCAGCGTGTGTTAGAGACTGAAGGTGGTGTGGAGGATGATGCTGACAACAATCTCAGGCACCGGAGGAGGAGAAGAGTGTTCAGACCCAGGATAACCTGCCAGGGGCTACATGATCTGGAGATAGTAGAGTGTTACAGGGTGGACAGGGCACCATACAGCAACTTGTTGAGCTGTGCTGGCCATGCCTCGGAGCCAGAAATAACAGAGGGAAACTCATCCCAGTGGACATGAAGGTATGTGTAAGCTTGAGAATACTAGCCACAGGTATGTTTCAAAGGCCAACTGGGGATATCCTGGGGATCTCACAGGCATCAGCATCCAGGGTACTCCACCAGTTCCTGGATGCCATGTTACCACATGCCAATGAGCACATATACTTCCCCCGAATGCAGGAGGAGTTGGCCAGCAATATGTGTCTCTTCCACCATGTGGCAGACTACCCGGAGGTACTGGGTGCAATAGACTGCATGCACATGCACATCAAGTCACTACCCGGTGAGCAGGATAGGCAATACATAAACCACAAGGGATACCCCTCCATCAACTGCCAGGTCGTGTGCAATGCCCAGGGCATTATCATGGATGTGTGTGCTGGCAGCCCTGGAAGTTATCACAACTCCCACATCTGGCATGCCTCACAACTGTATCAGGTATTTGCCAGGGGGGATATCCCATATGGCCACCTAGTGGGGGATGCTGGCTATGCACTGGAACCAAAGATGATGACTCCCATCAGAAATGCACACACACCCATGCAAGAATGCCATAATGAGGCACACACACAAACCAGAATCATCATAGAGCGTATGTTTGGAATGCTGAAATCATGGTTCCGTTGCTTGGACATATCTGGTGGAGCCTTGCAGTACTCTCCAGGCACGTGTGCCCACATCTTCATAGTATGTGCCATGCTACACAATATGATCCTGTGGAAACAGCTGCAGCAGGGACAGACTGGTGAAGGCCCTCACAGCCCACCACCATTGCCAAGGGACCCACAGGCACAGAGGGACTCAGACCACGAACACCCTATGCCAGCCCCAGTAGGCAGACAGAGGCGTGCTCAGTACGCCCATTCCTTGGCAAAGAGGGAACGTATAGCACACACACTGACAGTATAGGCACCTATGGGCTGACACCCTTCTCCACCTGCACACACAGTGAACATGGATGGCACACACACAAGACCACCTGTAAATTGTCATGTATAGGGTCTACGGTGTGCATCCCACAGAGGCAGCCCTCAACAACTGCACACACAACCGCTATTGGCACAAGGTAAGTCAACACCTGAACAGTAAATTAAGCTATCAGCATGGCAAACAGTACGGGTCCCAGGACTGAGTCCTGTGGGACACCAGTTGTGACTGGTTAAGAGTTGGACCTAGATGCTGCTAGGCTTACCATGTGAGTTCTGTGTGTAAGCCTGTTGGCAGCCCAACCTGTGATATATGGGTGTATGTACTGGCTGGTGAGTTTATAAACAATATCTGAGTGGGGAATGGTGTCATAATCCTTAGCGGTGTCCAGGTAGTATGTGTGAACTACCACACCCCACACCTAAAGTCTAGGTGACTGTAAGACATCAAACAGGTTCAGTAGGCATGATCTGCACTCTTCAAGCAGACCTGGGATGGGTCGAGTGTCTGGGGTTCCCAATGTCTCTGTTAATGAGTTCCATGATGATGCGCTCCATAGCCTTGCATACCAGGCTAGTCAGGCTTGTAGGGCAATAGTTCCTGGGGTCCATTGTGGCACCACCTTTGTGGAGTGGGGATCACTGTTGCTGTGTGCCACTCTGTGGGTATGTAGCCTGTAGAGAGTCTGTGTTTGAACAGTGTGTTTAGGTGAGGGGTTAGTTTATTTGGAGTTCATGTAAGACACAGCCTGGGATACTGTCCAGTCCCATTGAGGCTGTATTTGTGGCTTTCGATAGGGCTGTTTTATCCTGTGTGTTGGTCATTGCCAGGGCCGTGCATTCTTCTGGTATGGTTATGGGCCATTTAGGGGTTGAGAGGGGTGTGAAGTTTGCACTGAACATGTCTGCCAAATTTCTGGCAATATCGGTCGGTTCAGTGTATATTGTGCCAGTCTGCACCAACTCTGAGCCGATCTGAGAGTTCCCACTTAGGTTCTTGACATAGCTGAAGAACGCTTTGTGGTTGTCTGTAGGGTCCTTGGGAAATTGTCTTTCAAAGCTAACCTTGGATGATATCATGAGGGATTGTAGTTTCTTGCTGATACTGCTCAGGGATGTCTGTCCTTCTAGGGATTTTGCTCTTATCTGTACTAGTTACCTCCTACTATTGTAGAGCCTGTGTATGGCAGGGGTCCACAAGACTGGTTTCCTGTTCTTGGAGGAGTGAGTTCAGGTTAGACTTGGGATAGCATGATCCATGCATTCCTGCAGATGATTATAGAGTGCCTTTGTATAGGTTTCAGCATCTTGGACAGCATTGTCCATTGGGGTGGGGGCTGTGAACCGTTCCACCTTGGGCATAAGCAACGTGAAGTCTGTTTTGGAAAAGGTTTCCATGGTGGTTTCCTTTTTTGGGGTTGTGGGCAGAATTGAATATCCAGAGTGATTAGTTTATGGTCTGATCTAACCAGTGAGGGGTTGATGTCGGGTGTGGAACACCGGTCGCCCATGTTGGTGATGACCAGGTCCAATATGTTGTTCCATCTGGTGGGGATGTAGACCAGTTGTTCCAGGGCATTATAGTGGAGGACTTCTAGGAAACGCTGGGCAAGGGAGTTAGTACTCGAGTAGTCCTCCCAGCTAATGTTTGGGTAGTTGACATCACACAGTATTAGGGTATTTGGTAGGACCCACATATTTCCCAGTGTCCCCAGAAATGCGGAATGTGGGTCCTGGGACATGGTGGGTGATCTGTAGCAAGCTACAATTTGGATTGCAGTGTTGCCCATTGTCACTTGCACTTGGAAGATCTCTGATGCATCGTGCTGTGCCACTAACCTGGAGGTGTGAGTATCCTTGATGAATATGGATACACCCCCGCCTTTTGTGTTCCAGTCCAGGTTATGTGGCCGAAAAGTGTGGTATGAGTTATAGCCTGGTGGTGCTGGGGTGCTCTCTGGAGCCTTAAACCGGGTGTCTGTTACTGCACAGATATCGATGTTCTCAATACTGAGGAGTGCCTCGAGTGTGTGCAATGTGAGGTTGAGACTTCTGGTGTTGAGTAGCAATACCTTCAGTTTCTGGTTACATGTGCTATGTACGGTGGTGGGTTTGTCTTATGAGCCTTGCCTAAATGTCCACCTTGCCTAATATCCACCTCTCTACTATTGTTTGCAATCAATGACAGCTGTGCATGTGTACATGTTCTGCAAATGTGTACTGACCCTTGTTACAGGGCTGTGCCAAATGGCTATGTGCACACCTACATAGAATGGATATTGACAGTAGAGACACACTGGTTGAACATGTAGATTTGTGTAGCCTAATCTCTCATTGCCAGACTAACAGCTGCTTGGAAATACGTTGACAGTACTGGTAATGAAACAGGGTGCATATCATCTTTAACTCCAGTGTGACATCTGCAGTAAGATGTAGGAAACTGCTGCCCATGTGTAATAGCAGCTTCATAGGTGATGGCGTACACTATCTGATTATATCCTGATCATATCGATAGTGGCAGCAGAGTCTATTGATATCTGACTCTGTGTGGGGAGTGGGTGTCTGTGCCCAACAGATCTCACGGTTCTGCTGGGTATGTGTGTTTATAAAGACCAAACAGCTGTATCAAAAAAACACCACTGTTGAGCAAAAAACCTTTATACGACACAAAGCTTTCAGGTTATACACCTGAAAGCTTTGTGTCGTATAAAGGTTTTTTTGCTTAACAGTGGTGTTTTTTATGTGTGTTTATACCCAGACAAGGATACAGTCCTGTTCACACTTGCATCATCTGTAATCAACTATCAGGATGTGATGTGGCCCTCAAAGGGGGAATGCTACTAAAGGTAGCTACCATGTTCCTGTAATAGCTAGTGTTGCCACGTCCATAACTCAGATATTTACATGTGAGCATCACTGTCTAAAACATCTTCATAAGCAGTAAGTATACTAAATACAGTACGTGATACTTGTAGTACTGAATGCTCATACAGGCATGTCCACTACTCAGCTACTGGTGTTTACTAATGTCAGCTTTGTGTATGTGGCCATCCTGGGGGAATGCAATCTGTATGCCATGTACACTGCCAAACCCGCCTAACACCGCACCCCACACATTGTCTGGGATGCAGCTACAGGAGTGATCTTGGAGGCAGTCCATACTACACCCATGACTGGACTAGACAGTCAAGAGGTGTAGGTTAACACATGCATCTCATCACCACAACCAACACATACCCTTACCAGAACACAGTAAGGACAGACACACATTCCACCAGATATCACACACATCCACAGAGGCCTCTAAGTATCTGGCCAAGCAAGAGGCATCCCAAGTTGGAATAGACAGACAGAATACAAAGACTGTATGACATAGTTCACATAATTGTGCCACACCTCAGAACATATGGCCGGAAACATGGCCAGCAGTAATCATTTGTGAATGCAAACCCTAGCACTATGTTACACACCAAGCTATATGAGAGCAAGCATACTGTCAACTGCCTGTCTGCCATGATTTGCCACATATCTATACACTCCGACCACCTTTAGAACTATACACATGTCACTGGCATATGCTATGTCATTGTTCAGGACCTGTGATGCAGTAGCCTGGACTGCATGGGAACACATGTAGGAACTGTCAGGTTATGTAGCCATTGCGGGTATGTCCCAAGGCCTGGGTAGCATTCTGCCAGTGGCCAGAATGATGCAGCAGTACAGGGACAAGGATTGTATTCCACAATCATGACAGTTACTGGTGTAATGCAAAGAGTATCCAGCATCTCTCTGCCTGGGATAACATGGTTGATAGACCATGATGCTTTGCCAGACAGGGTCTGCACCTGTCACCCCTGAGATTCTGGATACTGGCAATGGCCCATGCATCCCCTATAGTGCCCTCATTATGCGAGGTTCAATTGAAAGTCCACTGGTGCAACAGGGACAGCCAAGAAATAAACTGTGGGTCTTGCTACTCAATGATACAAATCAGGTACTCAATATGGACTCACTTACGGCAATCTGAAACATGGAGAACATATCTGTGCAGTGACTGAGATATGGTTCAACGCTTTGGAGATCACCCTGCATGACCATGTTATAACACATACCTCACCTCTTGGCCAACATCCTTTATTGGAACACATGGCCCACAGGTGTGCCCAACTTCTTGAGGGATATGTACACCCCCACACAAGTTGCACTTGCACAACGTAAGATGCATTATGCTGAGCAACTACCTTTGTGCCAAAGTGTAATCCAAATTGCACCTTGTGACAGATTATCCACCATGCCTCAGAATTCCCAACTGTCATTGTGCTGTAATGGGGAATACCAGCTGTGAGACAGGACACCATAATCACGGTTACTCAGCTATCCCATTATGAAGTGGGAAGACTCATCATGTACCAACACATGTGCTCAATGCATGTTGGATGTCATCAACACCAATGACCTGGATCACCATAGTCACACCAACAGGGCTAACAGTATGCCACGCAAGGTCACTCTTCAAAGCCAATGTTATGGTCCTTAAGAGCGAAGTGGTGACTGCCATGACACCCATGCAGATGTACAATGCATGTGCAAATGCTGGGTCCTACACAAATGTGCAGTGATTGTGCCATTGAAACAGAAACAGGATTCAAACAAACACAACCATGAAGGCAAACCAGTGGTACCCTGCCTTAAACTGTACCACAGAAGGTAGTAACTGTTTCAAGGGTCAACACACATGAGTGGAAGTTGATCCATGGTCAGCCTCAGTAAGATGCAGATACACCATATAATGCCACACAATGCTACTGTGAAACTACTCATCCACATATTATAAGGCCAAACACAGAGGATTCCATAGCTGTGTCACAAAACATAATGGCAACAACAACTGCTGTGCTTCACAGCACTATGGCATGAGAGGTACTGCACCTATGGAAATAGCACCTGTTAAGCCAAATAGGGTCTTGGATAACATAAACACACTGCCCCCCCAAACAGGTACACATTCATATATCCATGTACACTACAGAGCCCCTGTAATAACAACTATGCAGGTACAAGCTGCACTCTCTAATGCCATACATACAGGCTACATAGGACCTGTCCACATTCCAGGTTATATCCGACACAAATTTCAAAACATTCTGCTCCCCACATAAACATCTTATACAATCATAGCTTCATGTCAGGCTGTGTACACACTCAATGGTGCACAGCAACAGTCATCTGTTAATGCTGTCAATATCCGAGGGACCCTGGTATGTGTACAGCTGTCCTGGTTACAAACAGTGGTATCATTGCATTGCATAACACATAATGTAACTATGTCAGTACATGGGTGTTCTGCACATTTGTTGTAGGGCTAGGTACAGTCCACCAATCAAAGGTTACTTGGTGTTGTTCCATTACATGTCATACCACATGTATGGATGTGTGTTGGTGGTCTGATGACATGGTGGTGTCTGAGGAGTACATCCTAGGATGCATCTTTTGACACTGTGACCTGCACCTGGCTCATCTGTGATGATATATGTTGGAGTACTGGTCTGTACATGTGAGAAGCCATTATGGATGTGGGGACACCACCACCTGGAGTGGTCCATACCAGTGTTATGGCCTACATATCTGGTTCTGAGTTATATGGTGGTAGTGCTATTGTGCACAACAGAGCCATCAGACAGGTGTTCCTCACTGCACAGATGTCAGTATTCCCCATTGTAGGTTCAACAGTGAGCAGCTGTGATTACAACAGCAACACATCTAGCACTGGTTAGCATAAGCATACAATGCAATTGTCTTCTAGGTGTCAGGGTGTTATCCTGTGTTTAGGTCATTTGCCTTGGAATGGCACTATATGGGCAAATGCGAATGAGGTATTATCAACATTCCCTTGAATTATGAATGCATGAGATCTGTGACAAAGGCCTGTCTTCTGTCAGTCATGTATTCCCAGACTGACAGACACTGGACAACCTCGTAATTATAGCAGGACATTGGCTCATTGTGTTGGTCAAGCAGTTGCCATTCCCAGCATGAAATCACTGTGACTGGCAGTATTGTGCTTGTTATAGACTGATACATCTAAGGTGTCGGACAGCAGCAGGTGTTGTGTAGATGACCAGTGTCAGATACATGTAGTGCAGTGTTCCTGCTAACAATGACAACTATTAACACCAGAGACCATTAGAACATGTTCTGTACATCTAACTGTATGAGCATGGCCACTGTAGCCTTCCGTGTTTAGAATCAGAGTGCATCCTAAACAGCCCTGTGCTACTAAGTGTATGAGCATGCCCAGTATAACCTTGTGTATTTGGACTCATAGTGCATTTTAAACAGCCCTGTGCCACTAAGTGTGTGAGCATGCCCACTGACACCTTGTGTATGTTATGTGCTACTATGTGTATGAGCATGGTGATTGTAACCCTGTATAGTGATAGTAGTTGTCCATTCCACAGAAGGGCATACTCCTGTTCGGGATGGACTCCTACGTTAAACACACAGGTTCACAGCTATTTACATCGTAACTGTCAGCATCCCTGTTGATGTCCGCAATCCTAGAAGGTCATGATGACTGCCTTGGAATGCGTAATCTCTGTGGTGCAACTTGTAACTGTGTAGTACTGTAATAGTGATCTGTAGATAGGCAGGTGTTCTGATCCCATCACTGGTGTGTGTCCATCTGCCGGTGGACAGAACAATGCTTTTTAGAGTATTCACACTCCGTACAATTCCTATACTCAACTTTGGCAAGGCTGATGATGTCACCCACCTAGGAATACTCCTGTGGGACTGATGTGACCCAGTAATCTTGATAGCACATTCTGTAACTGCGTAATGCTGTAGTGTGATAAAGTAGTTAGGTCGGTGTTCTAATCCAAGTCATAGCAGGTGTGTGTGTTTGTCAGTCATATCCAATGTGTTGGTGGCTGTGAGTGGCTAGCCACTGGATGTGTTGAGGAGCATGTTTTGTTGTTTCCCTATATAGTGGCCATAGATGTTACAATCAGCCAACAGACTGGGTTGGCAAGACATACCCATGCATTTGGCAATAGGCCTGGTGAGTAATGTCAGCAGCCCTAATATTACCCTGAATACAGTCTGAACTCGTGTGTCACACAGAAACCCACTTGCCTTGGGATTAACACCAGTACATAATGCAGGAGTCACTGGTGGTTTCCTTTTCATTCTTGTCTAATGCTTTGTTGTCACAAGTTTTTTTCTTGAGATATATATATATATATATATATATATATATATATATATATATATATATATATATATACTATATCTATGTATGTGTGTATATATATATATATATATATATATATATATATATAGACATTAACACAAATACATCTACGTGATGGAATACATGTCCTATACTGTTGAATGCCTGTGCTGGATGATATGTACGTGATAATATCCGATGTATATATATTTGCCATGGCTTAGTGGTAAAGCACATCATCTGTGGTGTGCTTTTAAGCAGTTGTGTGTGGGTTAGGGCGATGGTAAGCAGTGGTTAGTTTTGGGGAGGCTCAGTATGGGTCATGTAACTATGCATTAGCAGGCAATCCTATGCAAATGAGGTAAAGGATAGTGAATCCCGGTTATCCCCAGGGTGAGAGGCAGGTCCCAAGAGTGTATGTGTATAGATAGCCGGGTGCAGGACTCAAATATAGGTGAAAGCATGGGGGGGGTGTCAGGCATACTGTATGTAGATTGGAGCCCTGTGTCTTGGGATTGCTCCTAGCTTAGCACGGCTAAGCTAGGGGTGTGTCTATACCTGCCTATTGCAATGGAGGGACAACAGCAGTAGGAGAGTAATCAAGGTGAACTAGCTGAGCTGACAGGTGATATGTATCAGAATCAGCCGATTACAGGGGCAGCAACCAGCCCAGCCCAGAACACTACTATAAACTAAGCAAATACCTTCCCCTCTGGTTTTTCCACACTCTACACCACCGGTGTATACATGCAGAGAAATTTTAACAAACAAACCTATGAAATGAGAAGGGCTGCAGCAGGCAACATAGACCAACATGTGCAAGAGGCTGAGGTTGGTGAAGATGTGAATGCTGCCGAACAACCCTCAGTGAGGATACAGAGAAGAGTGTACAGACTCAGGGCAACCTACCAGGGGCTACATGAGCTGGAGATAGTGGAGCGCTATAGGGTTGACAGAGACCTCCTACAGCAGATTGTTGAGCTGTACGGCCACACCTGACACATCAAACAGGCCGAGCGGAACCCATCCCAGTGGATACCAAGGTATGTGTAGGCCTAGGTATACTAGCCACAGATACCACCCAAAGCAAAACTGGGGATATCATGGGGATATCATAGGCATCAGCATCCAGAGTATTCCACCAGTTCCTGGATGCCATGTCAGCACATGCCAGTGAGCATGTATATTTCCTCAACACACGTGAGGTGTTGACCAGCAATATGCGTCTCTTCCACCAAATAGCAGATTACCCTGGGGTAGTGGGTGCTATAGCCTGCACGCACTTATGCATCAAAGCACCACCCAGTGAGCAGGGTAGGGCCTACATCAACCGCAGGGGAATCACCTCCATCAACTCCCAGGTCGTATGTGATACCCAGGGCATTATAATGAATTTGTGTGCTGGCTGCCCTGGAAGCTGTGACGAATCAGAAAAATGGCATCTGACGCAGCTGTACCACAGCTTTACCAGTACGGACATCCCCTATGGTCACCTAGTGGGGGATGCCGGGTACTCACTGGAGCCATGGCTGATGGCACCCATCAGAAATGCACACACACCTGAACAACAATGCCATAACGAGGCACACGCACAGGCCAGACATATAATAGAGCATGTGTTTTGGATGCTCAGGTCATGGTTCCGGTGTCTGGACACACCCAGTGGAGCCTTGCAGTATTCACCAGCTACATGCACTCAAATTGTTATGGTATGTGCTATGCTACACAATATGATCCCGTGGAAACAGCTGCAGCAGAAACAGCATAGGGCAAGGCCACACAGCCCCCCCACCAATGCTAAGGCCTATACAGGCACAGAGTGACTCAGAGGAGGAACAACTTGTGCCTGACCCAGTAGGTGGAAGGAGGGCATGCCTAGTATGACTTGGCCTTGGCAAACAGGCAACACATAGCACATGTACTGACACAGTAGGGACCCAGGGAATGTCACCCTCTCTGACTCGCACAGACAGTAAAAGGGATGGCAAACATGACAGTACCTGTGCTCAGCCGTGTATAGGGAGTGTAATATGTGCATCTGACATAGGCAGCCGTCCAGCACCATCCTCAAGTCTGGCACACCCTCAAGGTAAGTCAATCAACCTACCAATTGCCAAATGTAGTAGAATGTGTTGGTACCTGTAGCTATGGTATGGATGTGAGCATGCAAGGGAATTGGGTGGCCAAATGTTAAGAAAGCAGACAGTAGACACCCATACTGGCACCATGACATCTGTAACACATACTGGAGTTACCATAGTAGCCAGTACTAAACAGGGTGACAAAACACACTCCAGGTAATGGGCTGAGCGTCATGTGTGTCCATAAGACCCACACAAGTCTCAACCAGCTGGACAGGTTTAGAACGAGACAAACAAATGCTGTACTATGGCCTCTGAATTTGCCCTATGGGTAACCCTTCCCACAGACCCACATGGACAGCCTACAGCAGGCCAGGCAGTTGGATGTAGGTTGTGAAGGCTAGGAAGTCAGAAACTAATATGTTGGTAGTTAAAGCTAAGATCTGTAGTACACTGGTATGCCTCTAGCCAGCACACTGAGTAAGACTACACACTGAAATGGAGTGCCTGACATACCAGTACAGTACTAGCAAATGTGTACAAGTGTCAGGTGTGCCCCACATCCAACATACACTTATAGCAACAGTCAGGTGTGCCCCCCTGCTCCTGTGTAGGAATGTAGATACAGTCAGGTGCCCCACCCCCCACTATGCAGAAATATAGCAACAGTCAATGCCACATGACCGATGGATACCCTGCAGACACAGCATGCTACCTGTCGGTGTACAACACAAAGGTCAGCACTACAGTACAGACTACCTGGACATGTAACACATGCAATACAGATGGCCATACAGGGCATGCTCACACACTTGAAGGTATGAAGGCAATGTCAGTCGACAACATAGTGAATGGTCATACTGGGCATGCTCACAAGACATATCTGGTGGTCGCAGTTCTTAGTGCAGACACATGTCACTATGCACCATGCCTGCCATGTACACACAGTGGATAGGAATACAGGCATATAAAGGACAACACACTGTAATATGTCTAAGGCAGATGGACATAGATGTGTGGAAGAGGGTGACTGTGACAAGGAGTCATCCATGCCTGTCCCATCCAGCACACAGCCAAGGGGCCCCAAACACATGAGGTGCGGATGTCATTCACTGCAGATACTAGCCACCTGTATCTGTCAGCATATCAGACTATGTGGTGCACGTGCCAGCTGTGCAACATGATTTTACAGGGAAGTAGTCATCTAGTAACTGTATACACATACCTGTGACATATGGCCACGTGTGCACCTGCATGTGGCATGTCAACCCCTACATGACTGGGTTATGGCCCATGCACACACTGCCCTCTCCATAGCAGTATTATGACAAGCCTGCTGAGGATATCCATTGTGAAATACACCTTTGGGAGAGCTGTAGCTCAGTAATCTCCATGGTGCGTCCCATAACTGCATACTACTGTAGTGTTATACTAGGTAGGTAGTAGTTCTGACCCCAGACTTGCCAATTGTGTGTGTGAATGTATGTGCGTCTGTCTGTCTCAGACTGTGTAGAGAGAAATGGTTTATAGGCTACCCACAGTCCGTACAAATCATATACTCACCTTTGGCAATGCTGCTGATGTCACTCACCTAGAAATACATCTCTGGGACCGTCATAGACCAGTAGTCTCTGTTGTGCATTCTGTAACTGCGTATTGCTGTAGTGTGATAGAGTAGTTATGCCAGTGTTGTAATCCCTGACTTGCCAACTATATGTGTGTGTGTGTGTGTGTGTGTCCATCTGCCTGAGGACAGACCAATGCTTTTAGAGTACTCACACTCTGTACAAGTCATATATTCACCTTTGGCATTCCTGCTGATGTCACACACCTAGAAAGACACCTCTAGGACTGCTGTAACCTGATATTCTCTGTAGCACTTGCCGTAACTGCATATTGCTGCAGTGTGATACACTAGGTAGGTAGGGGATCGAATACCGGACATGGAAGGTGTGTGTATTTGACTGTCAGAGACTGTGTGGGGGTGGCTGTGAGTGTCTAACCACTGGACATGTTGGGGAGCAGATCTTGTAGTTTTCATATATGGTGTCTGTCTTATGACACACAGCCCACCTCATGATTCGTACAGACGTCAGTAAGTCACGGGACTGTGTTGGCAAGCCATACCCCTACATCTGGCAAAAGACCTGATGAGCAAAGTATGCAACCCTACTAGTACCCAGTATATGTCCTGAACCCATGTGTCATACACAAACACACTTGCCTAGGATATCCTGCTATATTTCTAGTACCATGCACATTGATGACAGATAGTAGGCATGGTGTGATTGCAGTGGGCTGCAGAGGACATGGCACCCTGTACAGAGGTACAATAAGCACATAATTGCGGACAATGTGCCTTCACTATGTTCCCCACAGGATGCCTGCAATGTATGTGGTGCCATCAAATGTGAGCCACAGAGGCCATACAATGCCGTACACATGTGCCCTGTATGGACCGATACCACTGACATCAGGGAATACCTGCATCATGCTATCAATGCAGGTGCAGGGTCAACCTGCTGACTATAAGCAGGTTTCGCAACAACAGGCCAGTATTGGCATATTGGAGGATAACAGTCTGTGTACACAACATGTGCTTGCCATACCAGGTACACCTGTACATGGCACTGTACAGTATTGTGGAACATGCACATCCCAGGCAATGTCCATGTCAAGGACTATCAAACACAGACATGGCATGCATTGCAAAGCTATAGCCATACACAATGGTAACCAGGATGTCAGGGCAGTTCATGCAGTACCCATCTGTGTGAGACATTGCAGACACTACACCCCTGTATCACACTGCACACCATTGTCGGGTTGCACAATGCCAAGGATTACCCCTCACCCAGCCTTGTACAGCCATCTTGCACAGCCAACCACTACACACCCATGAACCAATGCATACATGCATGTCAGTACTGGCACCTTGTGTCTGCATGTGGGCTATGATGCTCCCAACCACAGTCACTCCCAGTATAACCCCCAATGGCATACCAACAGATGTCATATATGTTCACATGCCCTAGCCCATAGAACCTCCAGATATCCCCTGTGGTGCATGTAGTACCTGTGCATTACTGCAGTGTGGCAAACTAAGTAGTTAGGGAGTGTATTTGTGGCCCTGGCAAAGAGTGTCAATGCAAGTCCATTAGAGAGTGTGGTTGTGGTGACAATGACATCCATTCACATGGACAGCCATGTGTGCTACACCTAATGTATGTCTACTATATCTCTGTTGCACATGTCTCTCACCAACACACATATATGTTTTTACAGCACAGCAACATGTCAGCTTTGTGGCACATGTAGTAACTGCATGCACTTGTAATAATAATGACTAGTCAGCCAGGGGTTTGACCCCTGTACTGGTAGGTGTGTGACAGACGATGCTTAGGTTTTAGTCTCCAAACCCTTCTCTGATGTACGCTGTCTGTCCCTCCCACACACTCTCTGGTGGATGTGGAGGTGAGCACCTGCTCAGCAGCAGCATGTGTATTGTAAGTGATGGACATGATCAGGTGATGGCCTCTACACCTATTGCAGTCCTCCTCTAGCTGACTGCATGTGGAACAGCTGTGATGATGTTCCCATAGTCATTTGCATGATAAACACAGTACAATATCTAGGAACATCATTTTGGTGTTTGGCCATGACAGTCGCTGTGAGTGGTACCTGGATGTGGTGTTTGGAAATGGCATCACAGATGATATCAGGATATTCCTCAAACATCATACACAGTGGGAAATAGCCTAACGACAGGAGGGTGATGTGCCAGACATGACTACAGCATTTAAGTGTAGCTATGCTTCATTGAGACTACTGCCTGTTTAGCATGTTGTGTGTGGTAATGGCTATTCTTCATGTTTTATAACAGACATGACAGTCCTCTGTTTGTGAAGGACCCCCATCTGTAGGGCCATCTGTGGACTGGTCAGTGCGTGGAACCATTTGTTTCCTGTGTTACACACTGAACACACATCTGTGCACAGCAGGAGCATAGTGTGAGGATTGCTGCCAGTACATGGTGATAGGGATGTGTTACTGTCATCACATCCCTGCCTGGACATATGTCACATGACACAGTGGCATGACAGACACTGTTTGGTGTTCTCAGTGGCAAGCCAATAATAGGCCACTGTTCATAGCTGCAGTCACATGTCTTCTACACTTTGTACAGATGTCATGCAGTATATATGCATGTGTTGTTCTCCCTCTGCAAATGTATACCATCTGTTGTGTTGGGTTGATGGTCATATCTATGCATACTGTTGTAAGTAATCCTGAATGCTGTTATCCATTACTAAGCCATATCTGTGTTTAAACTGCAACACCATAGGCTGTATGGGTTTGGAGGTCCTGGCAGAACCTCCTGTCCCACTTCAGCTGACCATGGCACCGG
>NC_056735.1:39262935-39337935 GCF_019279795.1 Protopterus annectens
ACACACACATGTGTGTGTGTGTGTATATATATATATATATATATATATATATATATATATATATATATATTACATCTGTACATACTTGTATACATTTACTATGCTGAGCGTTGCTTACACCCATGCAAGTGCACTCGCATATGCTTACTGTGTGTTACATATATTTACTGCCGCTTATTTGTGCTTACTTGTGCCTTATTCATTATAACAGTACCACTTTGATTGAAAGGATCTGTTTAAAAGTCCCATGCGATACTCAAGTTCACTTTTACATGTTATTATGTTGGTTTTACAGCAGAATGACATTCATTCCACAAGGAAAATGATATGTGCTATAGTCGAACTTGAACTGCAAATGTCTGTTCATTAGGCGGATGCTGTAACCACTACACTATTGGTGTTCTGCTTCATTTATTGTATACCCATGGTTCATAGTCACCTGAAGACACACCTCAACACTTCACTAACACAACAGGCATCCATTCTCCTGTTGGGAAAACCACCGCACTACACATGTGCCATTCCCTACTGCTCTGGACCCATCCCACATGTTGACTCACTCCAAGTATACTCAGACTTCAGTCCTGGCACATATGTTTGCATGATGGTCAGGGTGTTCATATGGTCATCCGGGTTTAGGCTTGTCTGACTGGGGATTGGGGACTGGGGACTGGGGACTGGGGACTGCCCTGTACACGTTTGAAAGTCAGACTTAGCACGTGGACAAAGTTACTCCCACTGTTAGCATCCTACCTGTGGTTAGAGATGCAGGGGGGTTTTCCCACCTCTGGCCAGCTTGATATGTCAGCACTAGATAATACGGGTGTTCCGCTTCTGTTTTCCTTCGCATTCATTATGAATGGTTTCTTGTGCCCATGTATATATATATATATATATATATATATATATATATATATATATATAATATCTATACATACGCATGCATATACATCTACATGATTAATTACTTTGGTCATACTGTTGAATGACTGTGCTGTCTGCTATGTTTGTGATAACATCAGAGTTAGGTATAACTGCCATGGCTTAGTGGTAAATGACATTGGTTGTGGTGTGTAGGGTCCTGGCGTCGAGCCTGGCTGAGGCAGTTTATTGTATTGCTGGGCAGAACAAGGGCCGTTGGACAAAGGGTGAGTAGAACACTTTTCACCAGCAGTTTTCCATTTCACCATATTTAACTGCCATTTCCCGTCACACAAACACCTTCTGCACTCTTACTGTGATAACGCATCGTAAATGGTGTGTGCTGCAGTCTAACCAGCAATGTCTGCTCTATAGGCGGATGCTCTAACCACTACACTATTGCTGTGCTGCTTCATTTGCATGTATACCCATGGTTCATAGTTACTAGAACAAACGCAGCAAAACATCACTAACACAACAGTCATCCATTCTTAGGTCGGAAACAAACCACACCACTACACATGTGTCACTTCCTACTGCTCTAGACATGTCCCGTATGTTGGCTCACTCCAAGTATATTCAGACACCCCAAGATTGTAGTCCTGGGACATAGGTTAATATAATGGTCAGAGTGTTCAATAAGCCTTTTGGTTTTTGGCTCATCTCAATGGAGACTGTTTGAAAGTCAGACCTAGTACATGGACAAAGTTACTTCCACTATTAGCATCTTATTTGTGGGTGGGGATGCAAGAGGTGTGCTCACCTCTGGCCAGCTTGATATGACCCCACTAAATAATATGGGGGGGTTCTGCTGCTGTTTCCCTTCACATTTGTTATGACTGCTTTATTGTGACCATGTTCATACTTCATGTATATATATATATATATATATATATATATATATATATATATATATATATATATATATATCTGTACATGCACATGCATATACACCTACATACTTCTTTACATTTCCCATACTGTTGTATGACTGCCACTTACCGCCGACCCTATATCCGATGGCCATTATTCTGGGCATCATATAAAATTAGCAGCCCTTGCATGGTTTTGACCTAGGAACGGAACACCTTAGTCACTGGTTTGACCACTACACCATCCATGGTACATTCTGCATGGATGGTAGTTAGGTTATATGACTTTACTACAGGCATACCACACTACTGGCAACAAATGTGACAGTCGGTTGGTGTACATATGTGTAGTACATGTTAATGTTCATATGTTTCTGAGAGACATATGTATACATTTGTAAGTATACATATTTATAAATAGGACACATACTTGACAACTACTTATATGCATGTATGTGTGATGTGTAGCTGTAGCTATGCGTATATAAGTATGTACATTTATAGATGTATGACTACATATCTGGGGTTGTACATGGCCATGTATATGAACACCCGCATCCGGGAGGGACGTGTACCATTTGTATACAGGGGTTGTGTGTATCATTACAATGTGTAACCTGGACAGGGTATACAATTTGTGGACGTGTACTATTTGGATGATGGCTATGGGGAAGCTTGTAGGGAACATGTGAAAGGTATATATTCCCAATTATGCACATAGGGAGACATGCATCACAGTATGGTGTTTAATCCAGGGTCGTAGGTTGTGCAGGACCGGCTGGAGGCTGAGCAGGGTTGTGGACAACTACTGCTAATGCAACTTGTGTCCGGGATGTCTACGGGGCTGGACAACGTGTTGTGCCACCAAGTCTAATCTTTAGAACAGACACTTATCCCATGAGGGATGTCCAAAAATTGTGGACGCCAATGACTCCCATTCTTTTGGCTTTATGAAAATGAGTGAGGGTTATACATGCATGGGATACCCAGTTTGCAAGCCTGAGACTGCCTAGGGTGAGACTGCCTACTAGATATGGATAGGGGGCACTATGTGCAGATATGGCTGGCCCAAGCTAGTAGCCTGAGTATGGGTGGTTTTGGTGGACATTCAGCAAGGGGGAGGTGGTGTGCTGTGGAAGGAATGATGGGTATTCAATTATGTATCCAGGTGTGTAGGGGTTGGATGGCTCAGTTCAGGCCAGGCCATTATGTGGGTGTGAGCCGGTACCATTTCTGTACATGTGTATCACACATTTTAATGTTTATATGTCTGTGAGATTGTGTTCTGCAGTATGGCCTGTCAGGGTGTATTGGGGATGTGAATGTATGTTCTTTGGTTTCCTTTTTGATTTACCCACTGCTCCCTCGTACACCTCCAGTTCACCTATTGTACATTCGACCCAGTCTCCCCTTGGCGAATTATTACATTACCCATCACCCCCCCCCAAATTCCACAAACACACCATCCATCCCTTCTCTGGCTGCTGGCCCATGCCACAGACAGCAGTACACATTGGGTACTCTACATATCTGTGGTACCAGTATGGCTGTGAGGACAACCCTAGCATATTTGGTCTTCCACATGCTGTACTTCACACACATAGGTACACGCAAATACTTATCTTTCATGACATGGTAGGCTGACCTGGTTAATACCCATTCATCTTTGGGCCGTCCAGACAAGGACAACTTGGATGGTGAATGGCCAGTTATTGAGTGAATGCTCTGACCATTGGGCTAGGATTAGCCAAGGGCAGCGGCATGCAAACACACTGCATTTCGCTTCAACTTGGTATAAAAATCAACACTACAATGAAATACGGACATGGGGTTTTAAATGTCATTGTTTGAGGGACGGGGGCTAAAAATTCAGCTACCTGCTTTTGTGTTTACTCCTGTGATTTAATTTTGGGGTTCACGGAACTCTCTTGTATGCTTTGCATACATTTCAACATCCACGGACACTGACAGGAGTGATTATTATTAGAGGCAGGCTGTACTAGTCAGCATTTTAGGTTGCGCGACTGTAGCCGACATGTTCACGTCTCCATGCAGTGCTTAAACATGCCTCCTGTACTCCTGCACTTTTCCTGTGCATGTGGATGGTGTGGCAGCGCGCCTTCATTAATATGCATATGGCGCTGCTACGCCATCTCTACCCTGCACGGTCAGTGCAAGGCTAATGCCATCCTTGTGCTGAGCTTCATGAATCCCGGGGAATGTTTATTGAAAAGATTGATTAAAAATATTTAATATTTTGTAGATAATTTGGAACCAAAGAGTGAAAGAAGTCATGTGTAATGGTATGTGGAATTTATCAGAAATTGTATCATTTTGATTGTAAAAATGTGAACATTAGGTTAATGTAAATAACTTGCAAAAACCACCAAAACGAAAAAGTTATATTACCACGTCCGAAAAACCAATTACTTCAGTTCCAAATAAATAGCCTTTTAATTCTACAGCAAGTAAATAGTGGAAAAGCACAATGAAAATAGCAGCAATACATTTCAAATAATCCAGAAAAAACATTGTTCTCCTAGCGCCTCGGCCAAAACAGCCTTTACAGAGTAAACTGCCTATACACAGCAAACCAATTTATAACTTCCTACAAACACATTCAATCAATTAATTAAAATCTTAAAGCAACATTGACAATATTTAAAATAACATAACGAAAATTAAATAAAACTTTGCCAATGGCATTCCTTATTAAGCCCAAAGGGCTGCAAAGTATTATACTTCATTATAAAAAAAGACTCTTTTTTTTCTTAGTAAATATTTCAGAAATTCATCATTAGAGAAATATACAGATACATGTTCCAAAATAGTAACTGCTAAACTATCAATTACCCCATTATGTACTGAATTAAAATGTTCTGCCACAGGGCTAACTAATTTTTTATTTTTTATATCCCTAACATGCTCTTTAATTCTTTCACCCAAACTTCTCTTACTTTTACCTACATAAAAATAATTACAAGAACATTTTATTGCATAAATAATGCCCTTTGTAGTTCAAGTAAAAACATCTTGTGTTTGAAATTTCTTTCCATTAATTAAATGGAACATGGGCACTATATATGGACATATGGAGTACTTGCCACAAGCACTAGTACCTAAACTTCTTATACTATTAATTATGAATTTTGTAGGTCTTTTAAATTTACTATCACCTAAAAAGTCCTGAATATTACGTCCCCTTTGAAAGGAGAACCTGAGTGTCATTGCTGATAAACTAGACACTTGCTTAGTAATTATTTTCCAATAATCTTTTAATAATTTATTAAACTTCTCTGAAAAAACTGTATACCTAGTAACAAAAAACATACTATCATTCTCTATCATTTGATTATTACCTATAACTTTTCTTATATTATTAGCCTCTCTATAAATATTGTAATTCTTATAAATTTTCAAATAATTTTCCACTATATTATATTTATCATAACCTCTGTTAAAAACATATTCATAACTCTCATCACTTCTTCTGTAGCTTCATTTTCATCATTACATAACCTTTTGATTCTTAATAATTTTCCATATGGAATAGCATTCAAGGTACTTGGTGGATGGCAACTAGTACCCTGTAACATTAAATTTTGTTGATCAAATTTTCTATAATTACTAGTTTTAACCTTTTCACCACTAAGCCCTTCCAAAGTCATATCAAGAAAAACAACTTTAACACTAACCTGAGCCTGATCATATCTAATTCCAAACTAATTACTATTCAAAAAACTCAAAAATTGATCAACTTTTTCTTTACCTTTATAACAAATAAAAATAAGATTGTCTATAAATCTAAAATAATGTTTAACATATCTTTGAAAAAATGAATCTCTATATATATGGGTGTTTTCTATATAACCCATAAACAAATTGGCATACATGGGGGCAAAAGCTGCCCCCATTGCCATACCCTGTTTTTGTTGATAGAGACTTCCATCAAATTCAAAAATATTATTGTTTAAACAAAAATTAACTAACTCAGTAAAATAATGTGTTTTTGGACTGTCTCCTAGAAAAAATTGTACTGCTTTCAACCCAATACACCTCTGGATCCTGTCATCTACCCTCTCACTTAAACCTACACTTTGCTCCCTGCTGTGCAATTCTGTTTCTTAGAACTGGTGGCCTGGCACAAATGTATTATCATAACTGTCAATACTATATAATATAGACCTTTGTATGTGCTACCTCTTTCTTTCTTTTCAAAATGACTACTCCTGCTTTTCCTAATAACACGGGATTAGGAATTCTACACAGTATTTAGTATTTTAAGTATTATACATTTTCTGTAAAAATGATGTAATTTAAGAACTGTACATTTCTGTAAAAATGCTTCTGTATTGTTAATATCCTGCATTCAATTAGTTCTTTAATCCTTATAAGTTGTATCTTATAGTAATGTATTTTATGTAATGTACCAGTATATAGTGGAGCTTTTCTCCTGGGGCCTCTGCTGAAAATGGACATGTATCCAGCCAGACTAGCCCGGTCAACAAATGTAAAATAAATAATAAATAAATAAACATATACATGTTTAATATTAGTATATAAACTAGTTACATCAACAACTATAAAATACATATCTTCCAACCATCTAATTTTTTTTATTTTATCCAAAAAAAACAAATTAATCTTTAATATATGAAGGAAGCTTAATTACTTCCTTAAGCAATATTTCATGCAAAAGACACCCCAGATTGTGTGTAAAATACCCTGTAGCAGACACAATAGGGCGTCCTGGAGGGTGCTGTAAATTCTTATGAATTTTTGGTAAACAAAGAAATTTTGCAATGATATTTTCCTTATTAATAAATTTCTTATATGCTTCAGCAGCTAAAAAGTAATGTAACCTAACCCCTTTGTCAATTAACTTACAATATTCTTGTTGAGCTATTTGCAAAGAATCATAATTAACTTTCATATATACTTCTGTGTTATTCAAATGTAACATACACATCTCATGATACATAGAAGAATTCATGACAACTAGCTTACCCCCTTTATCTGAGGGTTTAAAAACAATGTTGTCATTTTTCCCAAGCTTTTTTAATTTAAGCCATTCATCCTTAGTTAAGTTATAATACCTTCCCATATCAAAAAATGCATGCAATTCTTTTTCAATCATTAAATTCATAGCATTATAAAATTTTTGAATATTCACATTCTTTTTTTTTTCAAAAAACTTTTTATTGATTCATAAAATGTCAACAAAAAGACACAATGTATTGAGTATTGGTATTTAGGAACTAGGTGAAAATACAGAACATAAACAAACATGTAATATGATAAAACCTAACACAAATAACAAAAACTAATGAATTATATACAATATGTACAAGTGTTAACCAAAATGCAACCATTGAAAGGGTACATACAGATAAGAAGAAGTATATAGGAGGAAAAGGAAAACAAGGTCTAAATGACCAGAGGAGGAATCAGAATTATTATTCACTGCTAATGAGATCTAAAACTTTTTCCCAAACTTTTTTTATGAGGGCAATCTTCTTAGGGCTTTTCAATATAGTTTTCTGTGCTGAGATGTATGAATGGGCCAAATTCTTAAAGTTATTCCAGCATAATTTAGTACAATCAAGCCAATTTTTGGTGATATGAAATTTCATAAGCGAGCAAATGAAAACCAACACATGAGCATCAAATTTAGAAAGATCTCTAGTGGGAATGTGAAGGATTGCTAACTCCCAAAAGAGAGTGGATTTATGGTAGCCCATTTTCTGTAGGTGGATTTTCAATGAGGACCAGAGTTTATGTGAATGGTGGCAAGATCATAGAACATGTAGGAGGTCAGCATTTGGAAAGGAACAACATGGACATGAGGAGGGTTCCTAGAATCAAACTTGTTCAATTTAGAGGGAGTGTAGTAAGTGCTGTTATTTATCATTAACTGGGTGTAGAAGAGTTTCTTGAAGGGGAAATAGTCTAAAGTATTTTTTATAGCAGAGAGTTTCTGGTTCTCAGATATTTGAGAGTTGTGTTTATCCCAATATTTGGAGAAGAGGCAGTTTGAATCATGAATTATGGAAGTTAAAAGTTTATATGATTTGGAGAGCATTTTCTCCGGAAGTAATAGAGATTGAATGACTATGTCTATATTGGTGAAATCTTGTTTATTTGGCTTAATATGGGCAAATTTTGATGTAACTAATTCTCGCAACTGACGGAGAATAGTTATGTATTTACAGTTAACCTTGAGAATTTTGCGTAAATTAGTGAAAGTTTCATCTTTATATTTCAGAATATCCCAGACTCTAAAGTTTTTAATAAGATGGTAATTAGAAAGGTTAATTGTCATGTTATTTAACTTAATATTAGGATTTAAGTGAAGGGTTTGAAATAATGGGAAAACACTGTCAAGTTTAATGAGTTTTAGCAAATCTTGAAAAGAGTTAACTTTTTGTTTTAAACACTTGGATAATTTTAAAGTATCTATAACATCCATAGAAAGAAAAGGAAGGGCGACTGGATTAAACCTCTTGGTTAAGATGTGTTGGTACCAAAGTTTAGACCAATTAGAATAAGAATTGTATGTGCTAAAGTTTAAGTTCGAAATAGACAGGAGTTTGTTAGCAGAAATAATTGTATAATAGAGATGGAGGTTCGGAAGGCTTAGGCCACCCTTACTTTTAGGGGATGTTAAGTTGGAATATGAAATCCTAACTGATTTGGGAAACCAGATAAATTTGGCTAATTCTTTGTTGACTTTGGAGAAAAAGGATTTGGGGATTATCTGGTCCATGGCGTTAAAATGGAATAAGAATCTAGGAAGTATATTAATTTTAATTATCGCTGATTTAGAGAGGAGCGAGAGATTCATTAGTTCCCATCTACGTATATTGAGCATTATTGTTGACCAGACTCTGGCCATATTATTTTGGAATGTCGAAAGTTGATTATGTTCAAACTGAATCCCAAGATATTTGATGTCAAAGGTTGTCTGAAAAGAAGAATCAGGAAATAAATAAGGTTTATGAGCTGAAGGGTTTATAGGAAAGATGTGCATTTTCTTGGAGTTTATCTGATAATCTGAGGCCAACGAGAACTTATTGATAGAATTGACTAGTTTTGTAAGGTCTGTGTTAGGTGCTTGAAAGTAGAGAACAAGATCATCTGCAAAGGCAGACAATAATACTTTAGTATTTAGAACTTTAGGGATCCTATGAAAGGAACTTTGAGCAATGTATAGAAAAAGTGGTTCTATGTATAAGTTAAAGAGAAAGGGGGATAAGGGGCACCCTTGTCTTGTACCATTTTTGATCTTTATGGGTTTGGATAAGTTTTTATTAATAAATAAATGGGTGAAATAGTCTTTATATAGGAATTTAATCATGTCTATAAATGCAGTGGGTATGTTGAAACAGGTCATAGTTTGAAAAAGAAAATTCCAGTTTACTCTGTCAAAGACTTTGGACGCGTCAAGAGTTAGTGCATAAAGTGGGTTTTTATCATTTTTGATGAAATGTATAAGGGAGTCCAGTGTCAGGGTATTATCCCATGCATGTTTGTGAGACATAAATCCTGCTTGGTCCGAGGAGACTAGCGAAGGTAAAACTTTTTTCAATCTGTTGGCCAGTAAAGAGGCTAAGATCTTAATATTGACGTTAATTAAAGAAATGGGCCTATAATTATGGGGATCAGTTTTGTCCTTCTTTTTCAGGATTAGAATAGTTTTTGAGGTATTCCAATGCAAATCTGATATACCATTCCTTATTATATAGTTAAAGACCTTAAGAAGAATAGGAGAAACCACTGAGTTGAAGGATTTGAAAAATTCAGCTGTGAATCCATCTGGACCAGGGGATTTGCCAGGTTTAAGTCTGTCAATAACAGCAGAAATTTCCTGAAGGCTTAATGGAGCAGAGAGAATGTCCCATTGCTGTTCATTAAGTGTGGGAAATTCAACAGAAGTTAAAAAAAGTCTATATGTTGATTGATCAGGGAGTCTGTTTTCTTAGAGTAGACCTCTGAAAACAAGGAGGTGAAAAGCTGTGTAATTTCATAATCAGAGTTATACATCTTATTATCAAAGTTTATAGGTGATATTCTGGGGAGAGCCTGATTATTTTTAATTATCCTTGCTAAAACTTTGGATGGCACTTGTGCCCATTCAGAGTAGGTAGCCAGAAGTCTTTGTTCCTGTATGGAAAGATTTTGTTGGTGTAGGTGAAGTAGTTCTTTTTGAGAGTCTAGGATTTCCTCATAAAAGGTAGGGTTCGGATACAATCTATATTGATTCTCAAGAGTAAGGATCTTTAATTTAAGGGTAGATTCTTTGCTTTTATAGAGTTTTCTAAGATGCGAAGCTTTATTGATTAGAATACCTCTGAGGCAAGCTTTACAAGCGGCCCATTGGATGTCAAAGGGAATGTCCGATTTATCCATGTTAACGTTTGTTTCAAGTAATGATTCAGTAACTAATCGAGTTACGGTTTTGTTGAAGAGCAAATTATTATTAAGAGTCCAGTTATTGTGTTTGGATATATGAGGTATATTTGGATCATGAATAAGTTTAAGGGATATTCTAGAGTGATCAGAAAGAAATCTGTGCTCTAAGGAAAAGATAGCCTTCAGATGGGAGAGAGTATTAGATATGAGGAAGAAATCCAGTCTTGACCATGCGTTATAGCATTTTGAGTAGTATGTATATATTTCATTTCTAGAAGAGTATCCTATGAGTGAGATAGGGTCTACAAGGCTAAGGTCAAGCATTAACTCTTCAAGGGCAATGGATGATTGATGATTGTAAGAGGGAGATCTACTAGTTCGGTCAATATCAGGGTTAATGACAGCGTTCCAATCCCATCCCGCTATAATATAGTGGTCTTTGAATGAAGAAAGGATATTGTAGACCTCTAGTATGAAAATATGTTGGTGGGCGCAAGGACCATATAGATTGAAGAATAGGACTGGTTTGTCAATATTGTGAAGTCGGAAAGTGAAGTACCACCATCTTCCATTTATATCAAACTTCTCTTCTATAATAGTCCCCTGGAAATTGTTTTTAATTATAATGGCCACACCTTTTGAATTGGAACAATTGCCCGCTGATAATATATTTTTAACCCAATTCTTACTCCTTTCTTTGTTCCAGTCTTCTCTGAGCATGTGTGTTTCTTGTAGGAAACATATATTAGCCTTTGTAGATTAAGTGGAAAAGAAGGGATTTTTTGGCTTTGTTTTGAAGCCCTCTGACATTCCATGAGTCAATATGTAAGGATAGAGCCATATACACTTGAAAGCATATAGAGAGGAGAAGCAGTGCTTAATATTGCTGGAGAACTGAAAAAGCTTGAAGACCAAAAGCAAACATAATGTAGACAATGCATGGTAATACATTTCAGAGGTTCTATTAAAGTGGTCTCATAGTATTCCTTCATAGCTACCCTGGTGCCTACCCACCCTGACCTTCCTAAAGAAGGAATATAGAGATATTGATAAGGAAAGTAAGCAATTTTGGTTAACATATTAAACATATTATCTGAAACAATCCTATATGAAGTCCTGAAAAGGACTGTTACTGCGTTAAGTATAACTATACATATGTACAAAACAAGTATAGACAAAATATCAGTCATACTAGGACCCTATTGAAATGACTCTCCATGGGCTCCAAAGTAAGTTAGAAAAAATTATAAAAGGTGGACAGGTATGTAAGGGTAGCCAGGTATTCAGACATATCTAAAGAGAAGATTTAATAAGAATGTGGAAGCATGTATGTATTAAGGGATAGAAAAGTTAGAAGGCAGAAGGTTAGTGAAGTATAGTAAGTTTGACAAGGTAAAGGACGACAACTGGGTATTGGAACATTGTAGAGAGATATATATAGAGTTGTGACAGGAAGAGCGAAGAATGAGGAAGAAGAGAAAAAAAAAATTTTAAAGGATATGAAGGCAATGAGTACAGAGTGATGATTCATTTACAATTGTATTGACAACATTTTAGATATTAAAATATAAATTTGGCAGCCAATGTAAAGGGCATAACATTTATATGTGTTCAACATCTTTAGAATTGGCTGAAGTTTCATAAGAAAAGGGAATTAGTTTACAGATAGGTACACAGTGATATACTGTGATGTCATGCATCTGAATATAGATTCCCAGAGTTGGTGTGAGGAAAGATTAGACCAGTCGTAGCATTGAGAAGGGGAAATAACTCACAACCAGATCAATTTAAAACCAAAAAGTAATATGATATGTAGTATGTTAAAATAGGGGAAAAAGAAACGTTATGATTAGAGAGAGTCCTGTGTATTCAAGTCACTGTAGGAGTGACGAAATACTAATTTGAAGAACTTGCAGGCATCATACACCACCAAAGAGCCTTCGAGACAACATATACTTTCTTCCTCCGTAGGTTAGATGAAGTCTGTGCAGGTGAGTAGTGCACTTAGTTTTGCTCTTACTGCCCCAAAATTAAAAGTTCTTGAGCAGTAGTAGTATCTGCGAGGGTGTTCGGGATGTATCCAATGAACTTGAAAGTTTGTAGAGGCTCAAAGGAAGTCGCAGGATATAGAAGTGATAACACTGTGCACATTGACAGCTGAGCAATTCGTTTCATATTTTACTTATGGCAACACATATATAGAGTGGATAAGGGATAGATTTACAGACAACATCCCTATAAATTTGTAAATAAAAGGCTATATGTCAAAGTTTAAGTCTTTTTAGTGTCGCTAACAAAAAAAAGATCCAGGACCAATGCGATGATGTGTGCATCCGGAAGTCGTTCCTTTAAAGTGACTCGCAGTCTGCTGATACCAGGAAGTATAGGGTTCCTCTTCAAAATAGAAGCCTGGGACCAAAATCAGATTATATAAAAATAAAGTATAAGAATAGCAATCAGTATTGCCAGTGTGAAGAGCGGAATAACTTGAACATGAACTTGGAGGTAAATCAATTACAACCAGTATAGGTGTGAGTCTTTGGTTTGAGCTCGATCAACTACGCTAAGTGCATGGATAGACATTTGCAGTACTTTAAGTTATAAAG
The DNA here is from genome assembly GCF_019279795.1 of Protopterus annectens. Lineage (NCBI taxonomy): Eukaryota > Metazoa > Chordata > Ceratodontiformes > Protopteridae > Protopterus > Protopterus annectens. The sequence continues at coordinate 39,275,747 of NC_056735.1, forward strand.
CAGGGTACTCATTGAATAGTTTAGTAAAAATCTTTTCGCTTCTTGTGGGGTGTTTACTGAATGTCTCTTGTCATTGTATGTAAAAGATAAAACATTAGGGTAGCGCATCTGAAATTTAATGCTTCGCTTGATTAGATCTGCACAAAACGGGGCCAATTTTTGTCTGTTTACCTTAATTAAGAGGGGTAAGTCTTGAGAAAAGGTGAGCTTGTGTTTGTTCCAGGTAAACTGTTTTTGTTTTCTGGCTGTTGCTAGTATTTTTTGAGTGTCCTGAAAGTTTAATAGTTTAGTGTAGATAAGGCGGGGTGAAGTGGCATCTTGTCGGCTATGCAAGGCTCTGTGCGCTCTCTCCACAACCATGCTCTCCGTGTTGCCATCCAAGCCCAGTAACGCTAAGAAAATCTGTTTGGTGATTATCATATGTTTCTGGTAGTCCTCTAATTATTATATTATTATTACGGTGGCTTCTCGCCTCCAGATCCATTATTTTGGATTGCATCTCTGAAAGCAGGGTGTCCTTGGTGCGTAAGTCATTCGATAAGGATTGTAGCAGGATCTCGTTTGCTTGGTGTTTATTCTCAAGCGTATCCATCCTTTCAGTTATTTGATTTATTGATTTGCCAAAATTAGTAAGTTGCTCAGAGAAGCCTTGTATGGCTAGCTGGATAGGTTGTAAGGCCAGTTTCAGGTCATCGAGATGGAGGTTCGGATCATTTTTCCCTTTAACATTTGTTTTGATGGTGTCGGCAGTTTGTTTGGTGATTCTTTGTCTTTTAGAAACTGTGTCTTTTTCGGGAGAGAACACTGAAGAGAGTTTTGCCTTGGTAGTTTGAGTTTCCATGCTATCGGAATTGTCAGCCATACCTTGGATGCAGTGATAGTAATAGAATAGTGGTGGATGTACGGGCCCCTTGGACGTACGTGGCGCAAGTCTCAGAAGCAGAAGTAAATTAAATCCAGTTAACTTGATCTGTTTTTAGTTAGGAAGAGTACCGGATTTAAGGTATCAGGGCCGAATACCATAGACCTTCCCGAAGATATCGAAACCTAACGTTTTGAGTGGTTTGAACTATCGGTAGATGTATTTGTATCAGGAGCGCTATGGATAGGGTGCAAGCTAGACGACCACCATCTTGAATCTCTGAATATTCACATTCTTAAATGGTGGCATAAATGTACTCTTGGTAGAAATCTTACTAATATCAAATAAAGTATATGCATTACTTTCTATATCTGATTCACATGAATAAAAACTTTCATCACTAATAGAATCATGCATTTCATCTGATGACCTTATACACAATTTATTATTATAAAAATATTCTTTCAAATACATTTTCCGAATCAGCTTAAAAAGTTCAGCCTTAATTCCATGCATTCTAGGAAAGACAGTGGGAATATATTTAAGCCCTTTTTGTAAGACACCCATTTCATCACTATCAAATTCATAATTAGACAAATTAATTACATAGGAATTAGATAAATCATGTTCTGTCCATAAAGTCTGTACTTGATGTAATACCTGATCAATTAGTCCATCTGCTTCGTTTGTAAGGGCCATGGCCCTGGTCCCTGAAATTGCCATGTCCCTGCCATCCTCTCTTTCTGGTGTTATTTTCCACATTACCTTGTTCACGAAAATTTGAACAAAAGAATTCCGTGTTACCAGGCCTTGGCAAAGCTGGATAATCACTATTGACACCTTCTTCTTGCATAGAAGAAGCTCCACTTTCAGCAGAATAAACACTACGGTTATTATGATAGCCTTGATTCCCTTGCTTCTGAAAGCTCACTCTCCGCTGTTTAGTTGGTAAATGAGATGACAAAACAAAAGCTTTCTTTTTTTCATAATCACGCAAGTCTCTCTGCAATTTATTTTTCTTCCTCTGTATTAAATCCTTTTCAAAGGAAGAAAGACGGTCATTGATGCTCACCAAAAAAGTTTCTAGTGTCGAATCGGAAGATACCTTAGCCACTTCTTCACACACCTTTTTAGTCTCCTCTAATATTTTATTTCTTTTGTAATTATCTCTGTCTATAAGAATGGCAATCCATTCCATGCTACATCGATGGGCCGCAGCAATCCATCTATCATGGAATTTTTGTTCTTGCTCCTCAGATAATTCAAACGGAGCCGAAGGACTTTTAACAGTTCTAAGCCCTCTAGGCGTTATTTGTAGTTCTTGGTACCTTTGTAGACTGTTCAAATTATAAAAAGTAGCAGTCTCTTTAAACAGCAACTTTTCTAATTGATTACACAATTCCTGTGCTGCAGGATAAGTAGACAATTCTGTACGCTTACCTACAGCTGCAAAGGGATTAGCGGCAACACGTAACTTTGATTCTTCCCATTTTTTGAAAACATTAACTTGCCTATTAGTAAGCTGTTCATTCGAACCAATATTGTATGGACGACCCATTTCTTCTCCGTTACCAGTCACAGTTCTTGACCCAGAAGGAATAATAACAGATTCATTATTCTGTGAAAGTTCCAAACCCACTTCACGAAAAACGCCGGGTAAAGTAGGAAAAGAGTCACTGGCCATTATCAAGCAAAAACCACCAAAACAAAAAAGTTATATTATCACGTCCAAAAAACCAATGACTTCAGTTCCAAATAAATAACCTTTTAATTCCACAGCAAGTAAATAGTGGAAAAGCACAATGAAAATAGCAGCAATAAATTTCAAATAATCTAGAAAAAACATTGTTCTCCTAGCACCTCGGCCAAAACAGCCTTTACAGAGTAAACTGCCTATACACAGCAAACCAATTTATAACTTCCTACAAACACATTCAATCAATTAATTAAAATCTTAAAGCAACATTGACAATATTTAAAATAACGTAACGAAAATTAAATAAAACTTTGCCAATGGCATTCCTTATTAAGCCCAGAGGGCTGCAAAGTATTATACTTCATTATAACAATAGACTCTTTTTTTCTTAGTAAATATTTCAGAAATTCATCATTAGAGAAATATACAGATACATGTTCCAAAATAGTAACTGCTAAACTATCAATTACCCCATTATGTATGGCCAACAAATCCATTTAGCTGTATTGATGAGCTCAGAAAAAAAGTCAAAACATGGCACATCTACAGCAACTTTTGATATGTTCAAAGAGGGTATAGACTACATCAAGGGTATGTCATGCCTCCTCACCTGTCTTTTATTTTCACAAGTACAATACCAGAAGAGAGGCTCTACTAATTAAGCAGAGGTGGAGAAGCAATTTTAAAAAATATGTTTCATAGTCATGAGATGTTTATATTAATCAATCACAGTTTTGTCTAACATTCACAAAAACACTGAGTGGTGGTAAAAAGCATTGCATTATACAAGGAAATATTAAAACGAGGCATGAAAAGATGGGAAAGAAGTGTTTGACAGAGCATACAAACAAATGACACCACAGGCAGAGTTATGCATTGTGCATGTGTGATCACTCATGCATGCAAATTAGTGGCTGTAAAGTGTCTACTGTCTGAATATACTAAGTAACTACATTTTAAAGACAGAGTGAACATTTTGCTCAGGGACTGGCAATGTTTAGGTTTCATCATTCTGGCCAGCTTCCCTGACTTATACATAGACTGTACATTTATGACCGACACCATTCTCTCAAATGTATCATAAGTAGAGACATCTCCTTTAGCCAGTGGCGTTCTGCCAGTTAAATGGACTGTTTGTTCTTTTCCTGGAACCTGATAATGGAATACCATACAGGAAGCACCAAGCTCTAATTTTAACTTCACATTGCAGCTTAGAATGAGATGTGAATGACTACTGAAATGTTAAAATAATCGGTATTGTAATATTAATTAAATATTTATTGTAATAAAATGTATTGCAGCTGTTAAAATAACTGTAATAAACCTTTTGCACTATATGGCTTTAATATCAACTAAGGCATATAAGACATTTGAGAGCCATCACAGAAAAGTCATTATCTTACTGTTATAAAGATAAACTTTTCAGAGATCATTATAAAAGCCATATAATGCATTTGAGAGCCATCACAGAAAATTCATTATCTTACTGTTATAAAGATAAACTTTTCAGAGATCATTATAAAATTATTTTTTCATTATTTCAATCTATTGTTTGCTTTGAAAAGTAATAAACTCACAAAAGTATTTAGTCAACATTTCATAGGATGATAGGACCAGATGGCACCTTTCCCTTCACTTTTTATTCATCCATTAAGCCTTCTTCATGAGGCAATTTCAAAATGTTCCTAATTGCTGCAGAGTTCTGTTTGATTAAATGACTTGCTCAGAATCACACAGCAGGTAAATGGAGACTGAAAGAATCAAACCCTGGACTTCAGGAGGCATTTTGTTAACAGTTCATAACCTTAATTCTTTGTGCTAACATTCCTGAAATCCTCAGGTCTTAAGATACTGACTAAAGTTTCTCTGTCCATTAATTTTTTTGGACGGTACGACTGTTAAGACTCTTGTAATCACACCATGGGTTACTTATATTTTTAACAAATCATACAGTTTGAGTCTTTTAGGATGTACTAATATTTTGAAATGTGAGAATTCTTCTGCACTGGATTTTCTTTATTAGAAACTCATTGTTACTTCTCTAATCTCCTCTGGTACAAGAAATGTAGGTCTTTATGGAAGAAATTTCTTTGGAGTGGAGGATCACCACGTACACTGTGGCAACTTTTCCTTGTAAATCAAGATAAACATGTGTTTCGCTTACCAGATCCTAAACATTTTATGTACATAAAGCTCTGGGTTAATCAGTTTGTATCGAACTCTTGGTGCCATGCAACCTGGAAGCATTTATTTTGTATACATTTGTTTCCTAGATAAACTACTGTGTTGGATTTTCATAGTTTCAGTTTACTATCCAGTTTATAGGTAAACAGATTTTCTATTTATGGAATAAAAAGAAAGATGTCATTATTCTTTTGCAATTTCTTTGGAGGCTAATACCACTGGCTAAATTTTGCTAAGTTCTTATTATCTGGAATAATAATAAACATAAAGCATTCAGTTTTCATCTACAATGTTCTAAACTCTGTAGCACTCTTTCAGATACAGGGACCCAGTCTCATGTTTTGAATCTCAGGAAATTCAGTCAAAGAAATATATAGTTAAGTAGTTGTTTTATTTTTTCATAATAAAGCTTTAATGTTTCCATGCACTGATACAGAAAATCTGTAAAGAACATGGAGCATACAGTTAGTCACTTCCATGAGATTAAATGCCTGTATCAGTTTTTGGTCCCAATAAAAACTATTATTTTGCCAGGAAAATAGAGTAATTTAATTCAAAATATTTCATGGGGAATATTTAATTCTGTACCATTTGCAATACATTTTAAGTTATAGTAATAGAGTATATTGGTACTTGTGTGGATGTAAAGTTCTTGGAAACACAATTGATGAGCATAGCTGTTAACCTCTTAGTGAAAAATCAAATCTAGATAAAACCTAAAATAATGGGCGGAGGCAAAGGACCAAAAATAGGAATATATTATAAATATTGCTCTGATATTTTAACAACACTAAGTTCCAGGGAAGCTAATATAAACAGTCATTGCTATGGTAGGAGGTCACAGTGTAGTCTGATGTGGATTGGTATATTACAATAGTTAGGGGATATGTTACAGGGCCTGTTAACATTTAGTGGTTGTTATGGTCCAAGCACTATTTTTTCCTGATAGTTCAAATGGTCCAGAAAAATGATGGCCCTAGTCTTATACTTGCAGGTGACTTAATGCTTTGCTTTCTTCCTACCGACATAGAACACTGTCCATAACACTGTTTGAGGTACAGTAAAAAGTAGCTGTTATTGTTGAACTGTATGGTATCCTGTATATGGAGGATTCCTTGAAGTGCACCTTTCCCATTACAAAGACACATTCTTTCTAAGCTCCATGATGTTGCTCCAAGATTTCAGTGATTTGCCAGAAAACCACAAATTTTATAAGGAACAGACCAAAAATATAATGCAAAACTATGGACAGTTGAGAGGTATATGATGAGAGTGCTTAAATATACTGAATCTAAGAATATAGATGTTTGATAGATATCGTAGAGCACATGTTGCTGTTGTCCGTAAACGTTTGTTTACAACAGTATTGGGGATTAGGATGAAAACTTCGGTCTGCCTTATTGTCTTTACTTTTATTTTTGTTTAGGCTTGGAGTACTGTTCAGGCATTATTATTCATCTGATAGTACACTAAGTTTCGGGGCAGCTAATCTATGAAAAAAATCATTGGCATGAGGGGAGGTGGCTTTGTAGTCTGATGTGGATGGGTATATTACAATAGTTAAGGGATATCTTACATGGCCTGTTAGTATTTAGTGGTTGCTATGGTCTAAGCACGTTTTTTCCTGATAGCTGAAATGGTCCAGAAAAATGGTGGCCCCGGTCTTATACTTGTAGGTGACATAATGCTATCATTTCTTCCCGCTGATGTAGATCACTGTCCATAACACTGTTTGAGGTACAGTAAAAAAGTAGCTGTTATTGTTGAAATGTATGATATCCTGTACATGGAGAATCCCCTGAAGTGCACCTTTCCCATTAAAAAAACACACTCTTTTTAAGCCCCATGCTGTTGTTCCAAATCTAGTTACAATGGAGTCATGTCACTAGACTGACTGTAGTTTCATCATTCACAAATCTTCAGAAAGGTTTAGCCCACACCCTGCACCCCTCATGTGGGAGGACCCCCTCACTCCTGCAAACTTAAATATACCTATTCTGAGGTTGTGCAATAGTGAAGAAAAACGAATATTCCACTATCGCCAAAAATGCTTTCAGTTATACTTTTTCAGCTGATTTGCGCTCGACTGAACTACTTGTATTAAAATATGCTCCCATTGACATCCGGATACATCCTAGGATAAAGTGTGATCATGCAGAAGATTTTTGTTTGCTTGTTATGTATATTAGAGCCTTGGATATAGTCAGACTGCGGAGACGGTCACTTGCCGTTATTTGAGCGCAGGGTCTTTGGCTCGTTCAGAGATAATCTGGTATCCCATGTAGATGCCAAAAGTGATGGTCAAGGTTAAAGAGACTTTAAATTGACCATAAAGGGAAGACTGCAAAATATATGTCACAAGCTAACTGTCAAGTATTTTTAGCAAACACTCCTGTGCTTATTTTATCAATTGCAACAGGCTAGAAACTCATGTAATCAGGTGATCCTTTTTGGGATGGTGATATGAGAATGTTGGTGGTCAGTTTTCTAGGTACAAAGTTAAAGCATTTCCTTTTAAAATTTAGAACCTAGTTTAGACAGATTGGAGAGATTCCTGGGTTATCAGCTATAAGGGTCATTATCCCTAAGCCCTCATGTCAAATGTGCAGCTGTCATGTTCCTGGGTCAGGCATTTTAGACTTCCTCTCCAGAAAAGTGGTGAAAGACTGTGGTATGTTGTCAGCTTGCATTTTAATGAGGTGCTTCCTTTCCAACTTCTAAGAAGAGCAGTGAGGGTCTGTAGCTCCAAGTACCCTTGCTGAGGTTTTGATAGCAGTTAAACAGCTTCCATCATGTATGGCCTCCTTTGGAGTGAATTTGTTGTTGATCCATATAAGAAACTGGGTAAAGACATGGCTCCTTTCTCAGTCTCTGTGAATAATTATATATGGCATCAGGTACAGACCCTTCATCCCTTTAACAGGAATCTGGCAATCCTGCTGCTGCTGCCAGAGTTTATTAAATGTGACTTGAGAAAATTTAGTTACAGGTGTATATCACTGATTGGTTGTAAAGCAAATAGTATTGACAACATTCTGTCCAGGTGTGGGGGTGTAATCTGTCAGCCACTTCTGAGTAGAAAGAAAACAGAATTTTTAGGAACCTGGATCCTGCAGGTCATAGGGAAGTTACTGATTGTTTTTCAAGTCTAATAAAGTGCCAGAACCTTGAGTCCTGGACTCCCTGAAGTAGGACAGGGCATATGACCAAATTAGGTCAGTGCTCTTATTATTGGTGGGCTTGTGCTTCCCTTCCTTCGATTACAAGCTTGTAAATAATCTCTCTAAGAACCTCAGCACATTAGTTATGTGCAAATGATTTTATTGCCATGTCTATCCAGTTTATGGGATGCTGACATATGCTGTGTCACTCAGAAGTGCTTCATTTATGCAGAGCGTGCATTACTTTTCCATGCCCTTGCACTGTATGTGTTGGCGACTCCGGAGGTAATTACTGATTATTTCAAAGTTTTCAATTAGCAGTACCTTCCCACAGTATTTTGGAGTTATGAAAACAGCTGCAGTCAAGCTTGGGCTGTTTTTGCACACAAAGCTGCAACTAAAGGGGGATTTAGTAAATTAAAGAGTATAGCATTGATTTGTTAAGGGCCTTGCTTGATATGAAGTGATAGCAGTCCTCATTGACTCCTATTGCTGGATGGATCTTCATTATCAAGCTGAGTATGCCTCCATGCTTACTGCATCCCACTCATAAACTCCTGATAAAGATGATTGTGCATCTTTGGTTACTGCATCCATTTGCTATGCTGCTGATAAAAAATGGTTGTGCCACCGTGATTACCGTATCCTGTTTATATTCTCTTTTTAAAGATTAGTGTACATGCATAGCTATTGTATCCCATTCATATGTTCCAGATAAAAATGATTGTTCTTCTGTGATTGTTGTATCCCATTCATATGCTGTATCCCATTCATATGCCTCCATGGTTACTGTATCCCACTCATACATGCCTAATAAATATGATTCTGCATCTGTGGTTAGTGCATCTATTTGCCATGCTCTTGATAAAGATGGTTGTGCCACTGTGATTATTGTATCCTAGTCATATTCTCTTTTTTAAGGATGAGTGTGCTTCCATAGTTATTATATTCCATTCCTGTGCTGCAGATAAAAATGAGTCTACCTCTGTGGTTACTGTATTCCATTCATAAGCTCCTGCTAAAGATGAGTTTGCCTTCAGGCGTAGGATTAGCACACATTAATAAGTAGAACCACCTTACTAATGTGTACTAACCCTAACTCTATTCCTAACCCAGCTTACCTGAGAAAAACCCTTTGTGTAACTTTAATGTTACACAAGACAGGCTCAGACACAGAAACATACACCAAAAATGTACAAAACAAATGCTATCCCCTTACCTCACCCTTATTCAAACCCTGATCCTTACCTCAACTTTATTCAAACCCTGACCCTCCAACACTTGTACACACTTCCACCCCTTACACCAACCGACTTACATATGTCTACAAAGGGAAAAACGTTTGAGAATTCTTGCTGTCTGCATTTTAAACTGTCAGCGTTTTTCACTGCACACACACACACACCCACACACACACACACACACACACACACACACACACACACACACACACACACACACTCATGGATGCTCACACACATGTGTATGTATGTATATATGTGTATGTATATATATATATATATATATATATATATATATATATATATATATGTGAGTATATATATATATATATATATATATATATATATATAAATATATATATATATATATATATATATGTGTGTGTGTGTGTGTGTGTATATATATATATATATATATATATATATATATATATATATATATATATATGTATGTGTGTGTGTGTGTGTGTGTGTGTGTGTGTGTTTGTGTGTTTACGTGTTCTGTAAGATATTTTCATATTTTTTCCCTGGATCTCCAGTGAAAATGGATTCTGCCTGGTCCATCAGTTCCAGTCAACAAACAAACAAAACACTCTGGGTAATTGACCTGTTACTTCTCAGTTTCTGTACAGCCATGATGTCCTGTAAGTGTCAGGAGCTCAACAAGTAGCAAATGTCCCCTTGATTCTGGAAGCTTAGAAGGCTGTGGGCTCTATTCCCACAATAGATATTTGGATCAGTTTCCCATTATTGATACAACAATGCAGCATAAGGTACATGCTCCGCTCCTGAGTGTACTGTACTTTGGATATGACATTAAGCTGTGGTACTGTCTGCCTGAATTGCTGTTAACTTAGGCGGATGTGAAAGATCCCATAGCACTTACTGAAAAGAATAAGGGAACTTTATTGAAACACATCATAGCCACAAAAGTACAGCAGATCACTAGTTGCCTTTGCATCAGATCTCTTCTACCATATGGGATAAAATTAAGTGCAGGCCTAGACCTCACAGCCAAGGAGGATGCATATCAAGTCACCAAAGGTAGTTTTGGTGAATGAAAAAAAATATGAAAAATGTTCACTGAAACCACCTTTAGTAAACATTAAAAGAATTTTTTTTCCGAGGGGCAAGCCCCCTTGTACCCTCTACATACCCTGGAATTACATATAGCAAATCTAAAGCTGCACAATATTGGAGAGTATGGCAATCCCCATTGTCAGAGAAAGTAGTTTCAGCGAACTGCTTTCCATTTCTTTGCGGTCACCAAAACTAGCTTTAGTGACCTGACATGTACCCAGTCAAAGGTCCGTTTTCCCTTGCATCCATGTACCCATTCAAAGATCCATATTCCCTTGCATCACAGATTTCCACACGTAACAAACTGTCACCATCTTAAAAAGTTATTTAGCAGGTGAAACTATCAAACACAGATGTACACTAAAGGCAAACCAGTAAATTAATAAAAATAAAAAAATAAAAACAGTTCCAAACACCAGAATCCCATAACACAAAGTCTATATAAAATAATATTAATAAAAAATAAAGCAAAACAGAAGTTGACTGTGACACAAATTAAGCACACTTTATAGTAATAAATGCACTACAAACTCAAATTTAAATGTATTACCTGATGAAGAGCAGTAAAAGGCATTTAAAAAGTTAAACAACAAACTCTTGATGAAAATAAAAGAATAAACCCTGCAAACAGGAAGTAAAGTAGTGTAAGAAGGGACAGGAAGTGAATAAAATGATTTAAAGAACATGGGTTCCAAAGCAACAGAAAACAGACAGACACAAAACTGGAGAATAATCATTTTGCCTACAGCATGTCTTGGGATGCTGGAGGTAAGAGAAGCATCTTGCAAAAGCCCATGTAATAATGAAAACCTGCTGACTCCACACAGAAGGCAATCAAGACTGGAATTGAACTGAAGTCTCAAGTACTAAAAAAACAACAACACTAACCTCTGCAGCACTATGCCAACATTATACCCTTTTATTCCTAGGGAAACTAATAGTTCATCAAGCTTTTGGTGAAAACAGCAAATTAATCATTGCTATAAAGGAAAACACATTCAAAAACATATTTTTCTTTGTTACTTGATCATTTCTGCTATACTCATGTTCCCACATATCACATCTCTCTAAGCAGTTAGTATTTTATATTTGTCTGTGTATGTAGAGATATATTTAGCTGTAGGACAGCTGGTCTTGCAATCACAGCATCCATTACCAGAATATCTATGCAGTCATATCTAAACACGTAATGCTGACACATTCTGCACATGCTCCATGGATTACCCCACATAAATATATATATAGGTCTAGTGACTTTAGTATAAGCTGCTTCAGGTTATCATAAAAATGGATGACAGAAGATAATGCGTAAATCAAAAAGATCGATAGAAACTAGACATATCAAAATGGATGGCCGAAGATAATGTGTAAATCAAAAATATCGATAGAAACTAGACATATCAAAAAGCAATGTTTTTGATGTTGGTGGTGGAGGAGACAAGCTCCCCTGCACTCCCTGTTAATTAAATATACCAACTCCAAGGTCACAGTTCACACACACACACACACACACACACACACACACACACACACACACACACACACACACACACACACACACACACACACACACACACACACACTCACACACACACACACACGTTATTTGCTGTGCCCCATAATGTCTAATAGGAACTTCCAGCCTGCTGATATTAAGTTTCCTAGAACGTGGTCTCTGTTCATATAAGATTACATGTAATAGCATTAGCTTTTTTCCCCATTCCCCCCTCAATGGCCATTGAGCCCTACCCCCTGGATACTCAGACTCTTCATCCTGTTCATTCTCTGGGAAGAGGGAGGGAGAGAGACAAGTTATCTAGGTACTGGGAGACTGGGTGGGATTCACTTCTTCTTCTTCTTCTTCTTCTTTCGGCTGCTCCCGTTAGGGATCGCCACAGCAGATCAACTGTTTCCATTTCTTCCTGTCCTCTGCATCTTGCTGTTTCACACCAACCACCTGCATGTCCTCTCTCACCACATCCATAAACCTTATCTTAGGCCTTTCTCTTTTCCTGTTACCTGGTAGCTTCATCCTTAGCATCTTTTTCCCATTATACTCTGCATCCCTCCTCAGCACATGTCCAAACCAACGTAATCTTGCCCCTCTGGCTTTCTCTCCAAACCTTCCAACCTGGGCTGACCCTCTAATATACTTATTCCTAATCCTGTCCATCCTCGTCACACCCAGAGCAAATCTTAACATCTTCATCTCTGCCACGTCAAGCTCTGACTCCTGCCTTTTTGTCAATGCCACTGTCTCCAACCCATATAACATAGCTGGTCTCACTACCCTCTTGTAGACCTTCCCTTTCACTCTTACTGGTACTCGTCTGTCACAAATCACTCCTGACACTCTTCTCCACCCACTCCATCCTGCCTGTACTCTCTTCTTCACCTCTCTTCCACACTCACCATTACTCTGTACTGTTTTCCCCAAGTACTTAAACTCATTCACCTTTGCCACCTCTACTCCCTGCATCCTCACCATTCCTCTGTCCTCCCTCTCATTCACACACATATATTCTGTCTTAGTCCTGCTGACCTTCATTCCTCTTCTCTCTAGAGCATATCTCCACCTCTCCAGGGTCTCCTCCACCTGTTCCCTACACTCACTACAGATCACAATGTCATCTGCAAACATCATAGTCCATGGGGACTCCTGTCTGATCTCATCTGTCAACCTGTCCATCACCATTGCAAATAAGAAAGGGCTCTGAGCTGATCCTTGATGTAATCCCACCTCCACCTTAAACGTATCTGTCACTCCCACCGCAGACCGCACCGCTGTCACACTACCCTTGTACATATCCTGTACCACTCTTACATACTTCTCTGACACTCCCGACTTCCTCATACCACAACTCCTCTCTAGGCACCCTGTCATATGCTTTCTCTAAATCCACAAAGACACAATGCAACTCCTTCTGACCTTCTCTGTACTTCTCCATCAACACTCTCAGAGCAAACATCGCATCTGTAGTGCTCTTTCCTTGCATGAAACCATACTGCTGATCACTAATCATCACCTCCCTTCTTAACCTAGCTTCCACTACTCTTTCCCATAACTTCATGCTGTGACTGATCAGATTTAATTCCTCTGCAGTTACTACAGCTCTGCACATCATCCTTATTCTTAAAAATTGGTACCAAAACACTTTTTCTCCATTCCTCAGGCATCCTCTCACTTTCCAAAATTTCATTAAACAATCTAGTTAAAAACTCCACTGCCATTTCACCTAAACACCTCCATGCTTCCACAGGTATGTCATCGGGACCAACAGCCTTTCCATTCTTCATCCTCTTCATAGCTATCCTTACTTCCTCCTTGCTAATCCACTGCACTTCATGATTCACTATCTGCACATCATCCAACCTTCTCTCCCTCTCATTCTCTTCATTCATCAACCCCTCAAAGTACTCTTTCCATCTGCTCAACACAGTCTCCTTGCTTGTGAGTACGTTTCCCTCATTATCCTTTATCACCCTTACCTGCTGCACATCTTTACTAGCTCGGTCCCTCTGTCTAGCCAATCGGTACAGGTCCTTTTCTCCCTCCTTAGTGTCCAACCTTTTATACAATTCTTCATACGCCTTATCCTTAGCCTTCACCACCTGTCTCTCTGCCATGCACCTCATCTCCTTATACTCTTGTCTACTTTCTTCATCTCTTTGACAATCCCACTTCTTCTTCGCCAACCTCTTTCTCTGTACACTCTCCTGTACTTCCTCATTCTACCACCAGGTCTCCTTGTCCTCCTTCCTCTTTCCAGATGTCACAGCAAGCACCTTTCTAGCCATCTCTCTTACTAGCTCTGCTGTAGTTACCCAGCTATTCGGTAACTCTTCACTGCCACCCAGTGCCTGTCTTAACTCTTCCCTGAACATCACCTCACAATTACCCTTTTTCAATTTCCACCATTTGATCCTTGGTGCTGCCCTCACACTCATCTTCCTCTTCTTGATCGCCAATGTCATCCTACAAACCACCATCCTATGCTGCCTAACTACACTTTCCCCTGCCACCACTTTACAGTCTCCAATCTCCTTCCGATTGCCCCTTCTACATAAGATATAATCCACCTGTGTGCATCTTCCTCCACTCTCGTATGTCACCCTATGCTCCTCCCTCTTGTTAAAATACGTATTCATCACAGCCATAGCCATCCTTTTCACAAAATCCACTACCATCTGACCTTCTGCATTCCTTTGCTTAACACCATACCTACCCATCACTTTCTCATCCCCTCTGTTCCCTTCACCAACATGCCCATTGAAATCTGCTCCAATCATCAGTCTCTCACCCTTGGGTACAGTCATCACAACTTCATCTAACTCACTCCAAAAATTTTCTTTCTCATCCATCACACACCCAACTTGTGGAGCATATGCACTAACAACATTCATCATTACACCATCAATTTCCAGCTTCATAAACATCACTCTATCTGACACTCTTTTCACCTCCAAAATACTCTTAGCATACTGTTCCTTCAGGATAATGCCTATGCCATTTCTCTTCCCATCCACACCATGATAAAACAATTTGAAACCACCTCCGATACACCTAACCTTGCTCCCCTTCCATCTGGTATCTTGCACACACAATATACCAACCGTCCTTCAGTCCATCATATCAGCTAGCTCTCTCCCTATACCAGCCATACTGCCAACATTCAAAGTTCTGACCCTCACTATCACAGTCCTAGCCTTAACTGCCTTCGGGCATGCCTTCTGCCTCTTCTCCTCCTTCGGCCAACAGTAGCCCAATTTCCGCCAGCACCCTGTTGGCCAACAGTACTGGTGGCGGTCATTGTTAACCTGGGCCTCGACCAATCTGGTATGAATTTCTGTACTGTTTTCTGCATGTATGGTTTGGCAAAATTTTACACCGGATGCCCTTCCTGATGCAAGCCTCCCCATTTATCCGGGCTTGGGACTGGCACAAAGAAATGCACTGGCTTGTGCATCCCCCTAAGCCCTACTATCTCCCCAGCATTCCCTTTAAGATCCTAGCAGTTGCTGTCCAACAGGATTTTGCAATGTGCATCCATGTACATGATGTAATTAGTTGGCCCTGCTGCCATTCTTGTAGAAAGCACCTTCAAGGGATCTACAGTCTGCAGCAGGCATTTAGCCACTGAATTTAAACTTGGGCACGTCTCATCTGTCCCCAAAAAGAGGTGAGCAGACTTGGTTTTTATCATTCTTGTCTTGTCCCACTGTAGTTACATCAGGTGCCAGAAATGCTAAGTGAGCTCAGGGCTCCCAATTCATACTCAGAGCTTTATCCATCTTTGTCAGTGCAGCTGGCTTGTTTTAATATTTTCTGCAGTACTTTCCCTCCCTCCCTTTGTCTGTCTCTCTTCCACTGTCTTCCTCTTTCTCTCACCCCATTGACTTAAAATGTGAATGCTGTCACTGGAGACAGTATCAGCTTATATTTTCCTAACCATCTTTTTAAGACATGTTTGAATGGTAGGGTAGAAACAGTGGGTCTATATTATATCCTCAAACGCTTAAAAAAGCGAACGCTGATTGATCGAACTTATTTTGGCGAAATTGCAAAATATCGAAGCAGCAGAAACTCAAATTTTTTCCTAGGGAAAGAATTCGGTTGTCCGTTTCTGTTGCTTCGGTATTTTGTGTTATGGTGGAAAGTTACCGGTCGGATTCAGGTAAGTGTGCGATTGTGTGGATGTGAGTGTTAGGGTGATTTAGATCAGTTAGGGTTAGGGCTCGGGTTAGGTGTGTGTGCGATTGAGTGGACATGAGGGTTAGGGCGGATTTAAGTGAGTTAGGGTTAGGGAGCGAGTGAGGTGAGTGTGCGATAGTGACGGACCTTAGGGTTACGGTTAGGGTTTGTGTTAAGGTAAGTGGGTAGTTAGTGGTGTGTGCATAGTTTAGTGTAGGGTTAGGTATCAGATTTTAGGTGTATGTGTGTGGATTTCTGTTTGTTTGGTGTGCTTGTGTTGTGTGTATGTGTTTTGGATCAGCTGATCTGACAGTTCGAGATTGTAAGCTTTCGCTTAAATTAGGTCGATCAATCAGCGTTCACTTTTTTAAGTGTTCAATTATATAATATAGACCCGAAACAGTGACTAATTTAGTTCCCTTTGTAAACATTAGAATTGCAGATTCAGATAGTTCTGTTTCTTCTCGATATGTGAAAATGGTCATCTGTGACTACAAGTCCCTAATCCAAACAGACTTATCTCTTCATTGCAGATGGAATTAGATGTCTATTTAGAATATTTTATCAGTGCTGTATATGTACAGAATCTACTCCCATCTCCATGACTGACAATAATATGTGGTGAACACAGACACTGCAGAATCAAGTGGAGATATGAAACTGTGGAAGATCTACTTAACCATGTTTTACTTTATATATATATATATATATATATATATATATATATATATATATATATATATATATATATAAAATATGGATTCACTTCAGAAGCTCGAAATACTGAAATCTCGAATTTCAGTATCTCGAGCCCAAGAAGTCGAATCCACAAAACAACGAAAAGTAAAAACTGCAAAATTCAAAACCTCGAATACCGGAAGTTTTGAATTTCACGGTTTTACTATACACACACACACACACACATACACACACACAAACACACACAATCGCTCTCATACATTAAAGAAGGGGGCAAGCCCCCCTGCACCCCCATGTGGGGGGCTGCGTTCCCCAGCCCCCTACTTAAATATTCTCACTCCGAGGTTGCACTACATACAAACACACACAAAACACCACCACACAAGCTATTTTCTCTTTGCTTACACACATCACAGAAACAAAACACACTGACACACACCACAGCCCCTACCCAAACCCCTTAACACACACACACACTTTCCTGAATACATGACCATAGTGGAACTTTAGAAGCATGAAATTCAAAACCTCCGGTATTCGAGGTTTTGAATTTCGTGCTTTTAAACTTTCGCTATTATGTGGATTCGGCTTCTTGGGCTCGAAATACTGAAACTCGACATTTCAGTATTTTGAGCTTCTGAAGGGTACCCCATATATATATATATATATATATATATATATATATATATATATATATATATATATATATATATATGGGGGTACATATCATATCGTTGAACGCTTAATTTATCAAACACCTAATCGATTTTCAGTTTGATGAATAGGTCATTCGGTGAATATGTAGTTTGGCAGTTAGGGTTTGACAATTAGGTAGTCAGTAAATTAAGCTTTCAGAGATATGATATAGACCCGTATGTGGCACTTCTAAAGTTGGATTAAAGAGTAGAGAAAATAGTCTATTATGAGAAAAAAATGTCTTTTGAAGGACTTGAGGTTCAGCTAACTCAGGAGCACCTTATAACCTAGTAATATACCCCAGACAAGTATAGCTTTTGACCAAACCAAGCCAGTTATTTATTTTGTAACCATAACCACTGTCTCCCCTGAAGAAGGCAAGCTTACTATTTCTCTTATCATCGTGAACCTTTTCAGTAAGAAGTTTGATTAGTGCCTTGAGTGGGTAAAACAAGGCTGGTGGTATATTTCTAGTACTTCCCTGTGTAGTAAATACAAATTGCTGAATAGGTGTGTGACATCCCTTAGGGTCAGTAGTCCATGAACCTGATCCTCACCACTGACACTGGTGAGGGATGTTCACGTGGAGCAAAAATAGATACATACAATATTTCCAGATGCAGCTCGCTGCACTAAGCACGATTTCCCTTAAGAGCACACAGGGAACACACTCATTATTGGGGCTGGGTTTCCCTCTCTCCCTCCAGGCTCCAACTAAGACTCCCCATTGACACAGCTATAGAAGTGAGCCCTCAGCTGAGTGTTCAAATCCAAGTCATCCTCTACCCTGTCTGTGAATCTAGTGCTCTGTGTCCCTGCTCCAAGTAGCTCACACACACACACACACACACACACACACACACACACACACACACACACACACACACACACACACACCTAGGAAAGGCTGGCACAGATTTACCAGCTATGACCCCTCTGCCCAGACTATAAGGTAGATACTGCCACCAGAATACTCTAACACCAGCTACTCTAAGACTGTTACAAGGGTACCCAATTATACTGAGTAAAATGAATACTAATACAAATGGTAGCATTTGACCAATGCAGCAAGCCTTTCAGGACAGGCTACAGGGTCACCAAATAAATATAAGTACTCTCAAAGACCAGTCACAATGAAAAGTTTAAAAATATTTAATAATAAGTAATAAAAAACATGAAACTATTAAATATCTATTTACAATAAACACCAGAGTTTCATTCACAGGAAAGATTAAAAATAACACTGATGTAAAGATTCACACAGATACAGAAACAATACTTAACTAATCTCACTATATTTTCCTGACTGAACTAAAGAATTACTGTTCCCTAGTTAACTTACTAGAGCAAGGCATGATGACATGGGTGAGTGCTCTTCCTTCTTGTCAGGTTTCACAAACAGATTGCCCTGAGACTTCTGTCTCATCTAGTATTAAAACATAATTTCAGTGCTGGATTACAGAATTAAATTACATACGCCTGGTCACCTGACTTCTGGTTCCCACAATACCCCCTTTACTAGAAGCTGAACCAGAATCTAGCACATATGTGTCATAATACATACACATAGAGCTTTGCTAAGATGTGTTATAACATCTGGAAGCTATAAAACCATTTCAAAAACGTCCACCCTTCCAGGGTGGCAATTACTTCACCCCTAAGGAAAATACAGTAGGAGTCATAGAGCTGGTTTTCTCAGGCATTTTGTCTCTGGCTGCAATCAGAACTGTAAGATCCAATATTTATGGCCTAAACTGGGTAATTTAATTTCAGACTATTTTTCAAAGTTAGCTGGACTGAGATTAACTTCTTCTCTTCCAGTATCCTCTGTTACAATATAGTCATTTCAACAGTTACAATACAGTCTGGCATACAGGTGTATTTCTTTTCTGTCCTGCAGGACTCACTGTTTGTACATTTTTAACACAAGCAGCTTTCCAAATACATTTTCAACACAAGCAACTGCACAAATCAGTTTGATATACAAATGATATGTGATACTTTACAAACTTTCCAGCTAGCTGTGCTGGCATATGTTACACATCCACTTCCCTACTTCTACTGGCATAGCTGGCAATACCTCACATCATCACACCTCTCCCTCCTTTGAAGACTCAATGCATTTTCTCAAGTGACCTGGAGAAACATTGCTTGAGAGGAATGAGCCTGTCTGGGAATACAATAACCCATGCCCTGTCTCAAGAACTAATCTATATTGGCATTTCTGATCCCACTATGGTGCTGCACTGTCGTATCATATGCCTGCAACCCTAGGCTTTACCTTAATAAGTTGGCATTTAACCTGATGTTCATAAGGCTCATTTGCATATATCCCATGTGCCTCTGATACAAGAGGTTTGGGAGGTCATTCAGTGGAAGTTCTAGCTTTTCTGGAGTTTGCATTTTTGTTTTTACTGATAGTTTTTTCAGAGACCTTCTCACTCATTGTTTTAGTTTGTTGTTTGGGATATTTTTGCAGTGACTCTAATGATGATGGACATCAGCTGGGTATAACAGCCCTCTGTAAACTGTGGAAGAAACTTACTGACCTTTGTTGCTTTTGCGGTGTGGTTATTCCCTTCTCCATTATCCTGACAAAGAGTCAGCATTTGCCTCTCATGTTGTTGCTGTTTCTTATTTTTTCAACTTCCAAATGCCGCAGTCTCTCTGCTGATTCTAATTCCATATTTTTTTACCTGCAGTTCAAGTCTCTTTAACTCCAGATGGATTTTTATGTTCTCTGAGGAAAAGGTGAATTGTCCTGTTTCTGAGGTCTGCACATTTTAATCGACACACAGGTTGTCTTCTTGGTTGCTGGTCCATTCTGCAGTTGAAAATAAGGCTGAAATAATTTCCTGTTTAGTCTGATTGGCACACACCAGTCTTTTGGCTTCACACACCTGGGCCAACTTGTTCTTTGTCAGCTTACCATAATCCTCTGCTGACATCTTTGCTTGCTTTCCCTGACTAAACTAACAAAAATAAATAAAACTACTGTGAAAATGAAACTCTGCATGTTTACCTTGTGGCTGCTGAAAGTTCACACACCTTCAGTGACAACTGCCTACAGGCTACAGAATTTATTTAATATCCCACCACTGCTCCTCAATATGTGATGTCCTAACTCTGGGCCAGTAATCAAAGACCCTCAGTCCTCATCTCTGACACTGGCCAGGGATGTTCACTTGGAACAAAAAGGAGCAAACTGTTCACTTTTAGAACTAAGAACACTATTGCTTATAATTATAGACCACATGGAGAGAGACAGACAGCACAGGAGACACAACAGAGGGCGTATAACAAAAATATTCCTCTCAGAGAATATGAGCCATGAGAAAAAGTTCTTATGTTAGTACCCACTGCTGAAAATAAATTGCTTGCAAAATGAGAAGGATAATTTGAAGTTGTAGAAAAGTAAGCAAAGTAATCTATAAGGAGAAACAACCAAAGAAAAGCAAAGCAGGGCAGGTATATCACATAAACATTCCAAAACCTTAAAGGGAAAATGACATTTCTGTAGTGTCCCTGAGGCTTCTTTAGTATGAACTTTTGTAGAACATGTTAAGGCTCTCACAGCATATTCGGAAGTAAAAATATGGAAGACATTTTCAGTGTCGGAGAAATAAGTGGTAAAGGAATTTACACTCAGGAATAAGGATGCATTCTCAGTGTTGACTGGTCAAACCAGTTTAATACAGTATAACATTGGAAGTGTGCCTGGTGAGAATGTTAATTTGAAGCTGTGCCTGATACCAGAATCCCAGTACCAAGCAGCTAGTGAGGATGTACCGAAGATGCTTAAACTTGGAATCAAGCAGAATAGTTCCATTGTGCCAGTCCCAGAACCTGGTAGATCTATAATATTTTGCAAAGACTTCAGAAAGTTGAGCAACATATCTAAATTTGATTCATATGTCATGCTCCAAGTTGGAAAACTGATTGAATAGAATAGGTAAGACTAACTTTGAGGTAACTTTTCATGTACCTAAATAATATTGGCAATGTCACTAACTCTATAAACTAAGCAAAACATGATTGGCATTTTTCAGACCACACGGATTTCTTCACTCTGCAGTCCTACATTTTTGTCGTTACATAGCACCTGGAACATTCCAGAAGCTGGTCGTTAAAACTCTAAGACCAGTTTTATGAGTATGCAGCATTCTACCTCAATGATATGGTGATTGAGGACTAGGAAAGACATCTAGCTAATGTTGAAGCCATCTTAGATTCATTACATAAAGGCTGCTTTTCTGCTCTTTATAAAAGAAGAGGGAAATGTTCTTGTTCTGTCTACTGACTGGTGAGAACACATGGTAGGCCATACAGTGTTCTGAGATGACCACTGTTTAGTTGCAATTGTTACTTTATGTGAAGTGAGGGCTTGAACTACATCCTTCTCTCTCCTAGCTTCACATGCTTATAAACTTGTCTCCACAGTTTAGTGAAAAATGAAAACACAAGTTTCTTGTATTACTATAGTCTTGCAATTAAGTAAACCACTTTCAATTGTATATTAGTTGATTTCTTTTGTTAACAGTTATCCTTCCCTACCTGCCAACAAGCATTTCTCCATTCAACAAACATCTATAGCCTTATAGGAAACTCTAAAGGCTGCATAAAAAACACTGCCGTGAAATACTAGTCCATTCACTTACAAGCTCAGAGGATTCCTTCATAACAAACTTGATTTTTTTTTTACATAGTGATCTTTCTCTGCATGTTCAAACTGATTGGCTAACAGTAGAAAGGCAGTTGTTACCTGCTTCACTCTCCTCCCACCCCACAATTCCTCAGACCCCCCCCACATGCTAACAAATGTAAACATGCTGTGCCATTCCCAATAACCTCCACAAAAGACCCCCCCCCCTTAAAGGTACAAAGATAACTTTCATTATCATCAAATTTAGAACTTACTCACGCTCTCTTCACAACTGAAACACCGGAAGCTGCATACCCTCCCCAGGTGAAAAAAGCAAAGCAAAAAAATAAAAAACAACTGCAAGTAATGGGATAGCATAGAACATCATCTACTTAACATCCATGTCACTATCAACACACTAAAGTAGTCCAATTACTTTCATAAATGCTTCCTACAAAAAGTTTCTCTAACTCTCCCTCACTCCCTTATACCCCTATTTCACTGGCCATATTTCAACAATTGGTCTCATTCTATCCATAATTATAGTATCCCTTCCCGTAATGACCCTCCCTCAAATGTATACAGGACCTCACTCAAACCCATCTAACTCTCTTACTTGTGCTCTAGTCATTGCCAAAAGTGCACATAACAAGGCTGGATCAATTAATGACCCTCCCTCAAACGTATACAGGACGTCACTCAAACCCATCTAACTCTCTTACTTGTGCTCTAGTCATTGCCAAAAGTGCACATAACAAGGCTGGATCAATTAATGACCCCCCCCTCAAACGTATACAGGACCTCACTCAAACCCATCTAACTCTCTTACTTGTGCTCTAGTCACTGCCAAAAGTGTACATAACAAGGCTGGATCAATTAATGACCCTCCCTCAAATGTATACAGGACGTCACTCAAACCCATCTAACTCTCTTACTTGTGCTCTAGTCATTGCCAAAAGTGCACATAACAACTTGTGCTCTAGTCATTGCCAAAAGTGCACATAACAAGGCTGGATCAATTAATGACCCTCCCTCAAACGTATACAGGACGTCACTCAAACCCATCTAACTCTCTTACTTGTGCTCTAGTCATTGCCAAAAGTGCACATAACAACTTGTGCTCTAGTCATTGCCAAAAGTGCACATAACAAGGCTGGATCAATTAATGACCCTCCCTCAAACTTATACAGGACCTCACTCAAACCCATCTAACTCTCTTACTTGCGCTCTAGTCATTGCCAAAAGTGCACATAACAACTTGTGCTCTAGTCATTGCCAAAAGTGCACATAACAAGGCTGGATCAATTAATGACCCTCCCTCAAACGTATACAGGACATCACTCAAACCCATCTAACTCTCTTACTTGTGCTCTAGTCATTGCCAAAAGTGCACATAACAAGGCTGGATCAATTAATGACCCTCCCTCAAACGTATACAGGACATCACTCAAACCCATCTAACTCTCTTACTTGCGCTCTAGTCATTGCCAAAAGTGCACATAACAACTTGTGCTCTAGTCATTGCCAAAAGTGCACATAACAAGGCTGGATCAATTAATGACCCTCCCTCAAACATATACAGGACCTCACTCAAACCCATCTAACTCTCTTACTTATGGTCTAGTCATTGCCAAAAGTGCACATAACAAGGCTGGATCAATTAATGACCCTTCCTCAAACGTATACAGGACGTCACTCAAACCCATCTAACTCTCTTACTTGTGCTCTAGTCATTGCCAAAAGTGCACATAACAAGGCTGGATCAATATCAGCACTTCTTTTAGCCTCTCACTGATATATTAGTTCTTATAAAATGATGATTAAAAAATTATCAGGATTGCATTCACCATTTTTCCCATGTTATAACTGTGTTTGACTCCTGCCTTAGAACAAGGAATGGTGTTGGCATAATGCTCCTTCATAAATCCAATACTCAATATTTCTATAGTCGTCCAAGCCAACTCCTGTACTGATCAGGATCCAAAGTGGCTTCTCACTAAACTGCCACTCAGGTTATTGGACTTGGTTACCTTCCACCCTGAACCACAATCAACAGCATTCAAAGTTCTTATGTTATGTAACATTTGTTAACCAGGAATGTCTGACTTGGAACAAAGCCAATTTTCAGCAGAGGCCCAGAGAGAAATGCTGCAGATGCATGTCTTTATAACGTGGGAGGAAACCGGAGCACCCGGAGGAAACCCACACAAATGCAAGGAGGATATGCAGACTCCGCACAGAAGGCACTCCAGCTGAGAATCGAACTGGAAAACTACTTGCTGTGAGGCAACAATGCTACTGCTGCACCACTACATCATCCAAATACATAACATTGTCACTTTATGCATATTATTCTAATGCCGCGGTGGTAAGGCGGTAGCATTGTTACCTCACAGCAAGAGGTTCTCCCATTTGATTCTTGGCTTGGCTTGGGAGTGCCTTCTGTGTGGAGTCTGCATGTCCTCCCTGCGGTTGAGTAGCGTTCGAAAGACATGCGTGCGTAAATGGGCGTGTCTGTTGAAGGTTGGGCATTGAGCTGGCACCTCGGCATTTCGTAAAAATCTACTGCCAATCATTAGTGGACCAGAGTTCCGCTGTGGCGACCCCTTACCGGGAAAAGCCGAAAGACAAGCAACAATTCTAGCTGTGTCAACCCAAAACAAACAGATCATTATCATTGATGGCTTTAACTTAACTTTTTTGGTCTCATCAAGCATGATATGTTTGAACTTCTTGTCGACTTGAAACTACTCCAACTAGTAACTGAGCCAGCCAGACCTAACCTCAAAAGATTGCCACTCACTGCTAGACCTCATTGTAACTTTCCACCCTTCCAATATCTCCCATGCCTCCATCCAACCACCAGCCTTCAGTGATCACTACCCTGTAACATTCCTTATTGAAGACTTGAAAATCAAATACTCTTACAAGATGGTCTTCTCCAGACCCAAGTCTTTCCACAAACGTTCAGACTGCATCTCTCCTTTTGAATTGGTTACCCACACTGTGCTTGATCGATTCCAACATAGTCACTTATCACTTCTCTAGACTATTTAAACATGCCAGCAGTAAATTGAAAACTTTAATGCAGGTACAAGACGAAGGCTGTTAAAAGTTGAAAAAATTATCCCTCATCCACAAACAGGGAACAGTACACTTACTTGAAGAGTGGCACAGAGCAAAAATTCCACGGGCACAAAGCAAAATACTTCAAATCTTAACAATCCACACTCATACACTCTCCCCAAACAATTCTAGTGTTAAGCAAATGTCATCTCTGGAGAGCTCCCTAAAAGAACTTTCCTCACAAGGACATATAACCTGTTATACTAATATCCTCAAATCTTCTGACATCCTGAAAGAATTCTCCAACCTTCCCTCCACACATAACATTTGTTTCTCTCCTTCCCAAATACTGCCCAACCCTCTGAGTACCTTCCCCATTCTACTTTGTTTTTCAATCACTGCCAAGCGAATTACACTATTACTTGAAAAAAATCACACCCGACTGTTCCTTTAGGCCAGCCAATGTGTGTTCTTGTTTTTGTTATCATTGCAGAGGCTACATTGTCACCCCCTCCCAAGGAAAAAAAAATCTTTAACCTTGGACTTGCAACTAACACTATGCCTGCAATCTGAATGTCAGCCTTTGTCAGACCTGTTTCTAGAGATCCAAAACTCTCCACCAGCCTCTACTGGCCCTTCTCCATCCTTCCTACCCCCTATCAAGCATTTCAAATAGTAGTTTGTAACCAGCTTACCTGGTACATGAAAACATAATTTGTGCTCCAACAAACAACATGACTTTTGGGCAAGAACGAGTACATTGACTACCCTCTGGACTCTAACTGATGACATACTCACCAGTGTGGTTAAAGGACATCTTACTGGTGCTATTTTTACTGAGATGACATCAGCTTTTGACATGGTGGGCCTTTTAGTATTACTAGCCCACATACTAGACATAGGCATTAGCACCGAAGCCACTCTGTAGGTCAAAGACTTTCTGACTAGCAGATCCTTCACTTGGCTGATTGGCTTCTCTCTGTCATCTTTCACATACTGCCTAATCTCATACTGATGTACAACAGAGATCAATACTTGCTCAAATATTCTTTTCCAATTTTTTGTTTATAAACAAACTACCCCTTGACTTATCCCAATTAAAACTTCTCTAATATGTTGATGACGTAGTTATCTACAGATCCAACTCAGTGCAACAGGTAATCCAAATCAACTACAAAATTACCTTTTGGACCTGAACCACTAGACCACCTCCAGAAATTGTCCCCTTAACCCCCCAAAACCCATGGCTATGCTCTTTGGTACTAAGAAAAGATTGTCACAAGTTTCCAGATTCCTCAAGCTTTTTAATCAACACAACAACCTTATAAATATCACCACTTCATTTAGATACACAGGCATCTCTTAACTCAGAACCATATTCAAAAACTTAAATCAAACATCAACTACTTCCTTTGCTGGGCTCAGAAAATATCTCAAGTTCTTTTATCATCAGTTATGGCAGCCATTGGGAAAGGTGCTCTGCATGCACAACTTGAGGATGGCTTACCCTTGTTTGTCACTTCTTCTAACAAAAACACATCAGCCCTGCAAACTTTATCTAATGTATATATGCTTCTTCATCAACAATTCCTCACCTTGAGCACCATTGCATTACCTTATTTAACGCAATACTGGCTCCCATTTCAAGCCAGATCCAACTAACTTCTACACTCCCAGCTATTCAAGTTATTCCACCAAGGTACCTCTTCTTCACTTGCAATGAAACTTATCACTACCACCCAAACGTACAACCTCAGAAGCAAAGGTACAGTAGGCCCTGCTCTCCAAATCCTGCCTACTAAACTACACAGCTCTGAATCCAGTGTCTCTGTACTTGCTCCAAAACTGTGCCAATCCCTTCCTCAATATGTCACCGGGCATACTAACTACCCTATGTTCTGGCCTCAATTCAAATTGCTTCTGGTTAAACAGTACAAATCCAGAACTCAGGACATATCACTTAATAAACACTGCTCTTTACTAGGTTAATTCTCTCAGACATCACCCCATTTATTAACTGTGCTGGTTACCAATACATTTCTGATTCCTGTAAGTGTGTATATAGCTTTTCCTTCTCCTTGCTCACTGCTTATAACTTTTACTTTTCAGTCTCTGTCTCCTTGGACTTTGTCTTTACTGCTACTTATCTTTTGATTTGTCCTTTAAACACTTTGTGTTACCCCCTACAATTTCAAGTGTTAAACCTGCTTCTCACTCTCTTCTTGCTACTCTTCTGATTCTACTTTTCCATTTGTAAAATATACACCTCAATATGATGTAAATTTTATACTTAGTATTTTTTCTGACTAGCTTACATTACCTTTGTGCTCCGCTGTCATTTGTAATTATTACATTTTTGTTGTAGCAAAGTTAAGTCTGCAGTTGGTCATGTTGTAAGCAGTGATCTAACGTGGTAACAAGAAGGTAAATAAAAATACTGGGCTAGCTGGTAACATAGCTAAGTGAAAGTCAAACATGGCAGAAACTCACCACTGAGTTTATATACTCGGCAAAAGAACAGTAAAACCACAGGCTGAGAAGACTGAAGCAATTCGAAATTGACTCACACCAACCACAAGGAGACATATTAAGGCTATCTCAGGCTTTCTTAGGCCTAGTAAGCTACTATTGGAAATGTATTCTTAATTTTACTAACACTGAAATCTCCTTAACTGACACAACTTAGTTTAAGACTCCTTTGAGA
The DNA here is from genome assembly GCF_019279795.1 of Protopterus annectens. Lineage (NCBI taxonomy): Eukaryota > Metazoa > Chordata > Ceratodontiformes > Protopteridae > Protopterus > Protopterus annectens. The sequence continues at coordinate 39,303,470 of NC_056735.1, forward strand.
AGAAGGATAAGGCATGACAAGTCTATAGGCTGTGTTTTTAACTGTCTTAATTGCTTCCAACTTATTCTAAATAATTTCTTGGATGCAATGATGCCTCAGAGGTAGACATAGGTATTGTTTTGTTTCAAATTATTGAGCATGGTGGACATTCTGGTTTCTACATCAGCAATCAGCTCAGCAATTGAGGGAGTTCCCCAATGGGCAGAGCTGGGGTTCTGCACTTGAGGGATGGAGGGCTTTCTAACATTGAGACTGCCAGGTCCGGGCAACTGTACTACATACAGGATTGCCCTTTACCAGGGAGCACATGGCAAGTGGGAAAAGGCAAGAAGCTAATTAGAATAAGCTGATTTTTGGGAGATACATTGTAGCCACTGTCTCTGTGGAAGTGATATTCCTGGTTCTCATTTGAGAGGGTAGTCTCCAGAGATCAACAAAGGTAGTCAAATGCCTTCTGTGAGTAGAAGAGTTTTTGAGTATGTTCCCAATGCTCGGTCAAGGATAACAGGGCATTGTCCTGTGCAGCGAAGGACAGACCTAAGGAAACTGGTGAAAATATCTGCTTGTTTTGGAACACAAATCTTTGTAAGGACTGCTGCATTTTGGGATATTGTACAGCATGGCACAGATAGACCAAAGGCAGTCTATGCAAATACTTTTCAGGAATGCTATGTGTTGTTTTCTGTGACTTAAGAAAGTCTATGGAAAAACTTTCCTAGATTGCCAATGTATATTTTCTGTTATTCTCCACACTTTGCAGGAAGTCAAAACATTTCCTTATATAAATAAACCTGCTTAAAACTAACAAAACTGACTACAGACTGTTGCTTTTGGTATTGCAACATGGTACATACTTTATACCTCATAGGTATGACTGTTATTGAACACAGTGCTATGTTGTGATGTCATGTAACAAATGACTGGAAATGTTCCTTCAATAGAAAACTCATAGAATTAGAAAAAGAACTATTACAACAGCTTTATAAAATATCATTATATTCTGTTTATTACAGATTACTTAGATGTGACATTTGCCTGGTCTGTAAGGCAATGTCTGATGAGGATCCACTGAAGGTCTATACCTGAAATGCACCTTGATTACGGTAGCACAAACAAGTATAGTAAATATCAACCAAATACGCTATATAATACTTTCCATTTTTTTAGTTCTTTACGCTTTGTTTACTGGGTTAGTCCCACTGGGCTAGTGGTCTCTTTTCAGTTAAGATCTAAGGTGGCATTTATTTATATTTTGGCCAGGGTACCAAGGAATGTTCCCTATTTTTTTTTTTGATAAGTGCCTTGGGATCTTTTACATCCATCTGTGCTACCAGCAGTTCAGGCAGATGGGGTCACAGTTTAACATCTCATCCAAGGGATGGCACACTCATGAGTACAGCACCCCCTTTATGCTGCACTGCATTGTCAGTTTTGTAAAACATTAGTCCAACTTCCTGGTATGAGAACAGAACACACACCCTTCTGCTCCAAAGGTCAGTGCGTTTCCTGAAGACTCTGAGAGTTTCTTTTAACAGTCAGAAGTCAATTTATCATAAGTTCCTTTAAAAACTTGTTTTACATATGGGAAATAGAAAATTGTTATAGAAGTCTAATGCCTCCCTTTACAAACAGAAATTAGTAATTAAATTCCTTTGAAAATAATCTCAGTGTATGAAGCAGTTAAACTTCTTTAAGGCCAGTGAGTTACACATTTGACAACTGAACCTATCAGTGTATGCAGCACCAACACCATGGAAGAAGGTGTCACAGAAAGAGTTTTAGTAACGATAAAAGAATATTATAAGCAATGCCGCTACACTAAATTAAGGACCCAGAGGTACACAAAAGACACATTAAAAATGTTACTTTCATTTACGTTTTATTTTATTTTGTTTTTGATTACTGAGTTTGTCCGACTGGGTTTAATCAAAAACTCCATTCAGCTGAGGCATGGGTAGAAAAGCTTCAACACATTACATTTTTTAAACAGACTCAGTAATATATATGAACAGATATTATGTAATATGCATTATAATTACACTTTAATTTGCTAATTAGATTACATTCACATGAAATAAAGGCAAACTATTGTTTGTGTCTTTCGGCTTTTCCCGGTTAGGGGTCGCCACAGCAAAACTCCGGTCCGCTAATGATTGGCAGTTGATTTTTACGTACCAGCTTGCTAGGCCTGACGCACAACCTTCAACGAAGGTACGCCCATTCACGAATGTCTCCACGCAGAAGACGCTCTAGCTGAGAATCGAACCGGACAGCGTGTTACAGTATAAAAATACTTATGCATTAATACATGTTGAACACTGAGCATTTGAAGAGGTGTATTAGTGGGTTTGTCAAATATATAATGTATTTCGTGACTAGTGATTAAGAATTCAAAGAAATGGAGGTGACAGAAAGAGCTAGGTAATATAGAAAATGTTTGTACTGTAGTTAAGAGGTGGGGTATAAAGCAGGGTCGTAGGTATTTATATATATGGCTATCATAACGTTTGTTTTAGAAGTACAAAGGTGGGGGTGAGCAGTGGGAGATGCTAGCAAAACTGTTTGGGTATTTGTGACTACTAGTTGTAAGCATAGGCTTCTGAATGAAGACAAATGGTTTGATGATATGGCAAACTGAAGATAAAAGTGGCACTTATCCTGGAGATGCTGGATGGCGCAGTGATGCAACAGTGACATTGTCACCTCCCAGCAAGAGGCTCTTCAGTTCGATTCTTGGCTGGAGTGCCTTCTGTGCGTAGTCTGCATGTCCTCCCTCGTTCGTGTGGGTTTCCTCCAGGTGCTCCGGTTTCCTCCCACATTCAAAGACATGCATCTAGAGTGTTTCTCCCTGGGCCTCCACTGAAAATTGGCTACATTCCAAGTCCAGCTTTCCTAGTTAACAAATGTTAAATAAATAAATAGATGTACAGGAGCATATCTATTGGTGTAATATGTATAGTTTTAGTTGTGTTTTAAAAGATGTTGCATTCAGAATGGATTTCAGAGGTAATTGGATATAGTTCCATGGTTTAGTTACACTATAAAAATGTAAGAGGGGCGTTACTACCTTAAATGAAAACTCTTTCGGGGCATAAGGTTGATCACAGCCGCTGTGGTACACAGAGGCTGGAAAAGCACATGAAACTTATATGAGGGAAATTAATGGTGAAAGAGAAAACCCAGTTTCCCAGCATTGTTGAAGTTGTGGAGAAAATACTAGAATACTGCTTGCTTTGTCATACAAGCACATGCCACAAAAGCCTGTTTTTTATTCACATGTTAGAACTTCCAAGAGAACCATGGGCTGATTTAATCAAGGACCTTAATGGGCCTCTGTACAAAATACCTCTATTCAAAAGAATATTTAAAAGCTGTAAAGGATTAGTCTGAATTCTTCACTATACAGCTCATGATTTCTGCATATTTGCATACAGACCTTCTTCACATATCAACAATATTTAACAGTCCAAAATCACTAACAACAGATTATGTTCCACCCTTCTATACCCACAAGTTCAAGGAATTCTTTATGAGTCAAGGCATTACCCACATGAAAGTGAATTCTCTAAAATCACAATTCAATGGGTTTGTGGAACACTGTATGCAAAACAGCAGCAAGGCAGTAAGAAATGGTACAACAAAATGTGTCCAGTGGAAAAGCAGCTGAACAATATAGTAGGGGCCTACAAAAGGTCAGTCCAACTTACTGTGGGAGCTGTATTGCCAAACATTTTGAGTACACACTCAGAAAAAAATTACCTCATGCGACTGCACCCACACCAACAACAGATAAGGGCATGAGGAGAAGAGAAAACAAAATATGCCGAAGGGCCAAGGAGCACACATTTTATATAAATGACAACTTATGGTACTAAAAGAAAAAACAAACTGAACTGTTCTGTACTAGAGCCCTATAAATCAAGGCATTAATAGGCAGTTATTAATAAAATGCAATAAATTATATTACCAAGTATTGTTCACTTCTAAAACCTTGGCCAGACCTCAGTAGTAATGAAAAAAATATGCCTCCAGATTTGCCACTTTGCCAAAAAAGAGTGATGCAACAGAGGGTTTTAATTGACATGTTGGATCTTTCGGCTTTTCCCGGTTAGGGGTCGCCACAGCGGAACTCCGGTCCGCTAATGATTGGCAGTAGATTTTTACATACCGAGTTACCAGCCCTGACATACAACCTTCAACGAAGGTACGCCCATTCACGCATGTCTCCACACAGAAGACACTTTAACTGAGAATCGAACAGGACAACGTCGTACTGTGAGGCGACAACGCTACAAACACATGCTAATTTGTATTTTAGTTTTTCTTCTTTTCTGGGCTGTACCTGGAAACACACACACACACACACACACACACACACACACACACACACACACACACACACACACACACACACACACACACACACACACACACACACACACACACACACACACAGTGACTACATTGAAAAAAGAGACCTTAGAGTAATCCCACTGAAGGCTCACTATAAGCTCTTGCATCATTCCCCATACTGAATAACATTAGATGGTTCAGTATAGCAGAGAGCACAAGAGAAAACATGTACCAGTGAAGCCATAAATCAGGGATGAAAACAAGAAGTGCATCTATCAAGGTATGCATAATTTAATATCTATATATCTTTGTTGACTGGGAAAGTCTGGCTTGGAGAAACCCCTTTCAGCAGTGGCCCAGGGGGAAAGGTCAACACATAAAAATAACAGTGTACGTAGTTATTAGAACAGTACAAATAGACATGGTACCACAAACTAAATATAGTCTGGTCTAGCCAGGGGAGTCATGTTACATATTTATACATGACACTTGATTTTTTTGGATAATAATATTGATGACCATTTTTGGGGGGACTCCACCCACTGGCTCGAGGATCTTTCTGTGTAATTTGCTGGAATTACACAATAGGGGAAACAGCCTTTTCAGAACTTAATCCAGCAGTCTGGAACCATCTTCCATCAGAGGTCAGGCAACAAACCTCACTCCAAGCATTCAAGGATAAACTCAAAGAACATCTGACAAAAGGTGCAACCTGTAATTGCTAATGCAACAATCGGTAGAATTGCTCACTAGTTTCACCTTATCCAACATATTAAAATGCTGTGGTCCATACATTTATTATGTGTTGCCCAATTTTCTGATGGTTCATACTTTTATATATAGTGTATATAACTTTCTTATATACTGTGAAGTTGGAAATGTTCATTCTCTTATTTATGTACAGCCTTTCGTCTTTAATACAATGTAAACTTTTACTGTACTGTCTTTAAAGTTTATATATTTGTATATTCATTCCACTGTAATGTTATATTTCCCAGCTTTATGGCCCAGGTTGTGACTGAAAATGGTCTTCAAACCAGATAGTCTACCTGGTTATCAAAATGAGAAATAAAAAAATAAATAAAATAAAATAAAATTCTTAAGATGATTTTTGCAAAAAAAAAAAAACAAAATCAAGATTTTTCTTTTGGGTTCTAGAGAAACTATGAGTTGAACTTTGATATAGCTCAATAAACAGCACTTCTGTTTTTATGAACCTGTCCTAGCCCATATTTTGTTATTTTATGAGTATAAAAAGCACAGCCTTGGATGAAGTGTCTCCAGTGAGTACATTTTCTTTTCTATTTCAACTGTCTTTATGTAAGAAATCTTCCTGGGTGTAAGTCAAAGACAGACTGATTTATTTCTGGGCATTTTAGTGTAGCAGCAGATAGCATTGTCACCTTACTGCAAGAGGTTCTCTGGTTCAATTTTGGATAAGGTGCCTTTTGCGCAGAGTCTGCATGTTCTCCCTGTGTTTGTGTAGGGTTCCTCTGGATACTGCAATTTTCTACTACATTCCAAAGACATGCGATAAGTGGATTGGACACTCTAAATTGGCCATAGGGATGAGTACACGTGCGTGTGTGGTATGGATGAACAGCCATGGCAGGACTAGCCACCGGATAGTGTAAACCTTAGCTCTAGCTGATTGCCACTGTTGGAGTAACACCCCAATCCTATGTGCAAAACTGGGTAAAGAGGTTGTGGATGGATGGATGGATGAGATACCACAACCTTGCATTCAAGTAGCTTCCAAACTACTTCAGGATACTTGAGTTTGTAAGAGTTATATAATTGTTTTAATTCAGTTTTGAATGTTGGCAGAGAAGATGCTAGATTAAATATTTATAAAACATCCTTTTATGCCTGTTGTATATGTAGCAGTAGAACGTTGATGAATTTTTTGTGGAAAGTAGTAGTGTATTTGGGGTACTGATCAAGATACTTGCTGCAAATCTGAGCATAAGTCTCCCCTTCCCCAAGAGCGGTGATGCAGATATCCTTCAGTAGGATCTAAATCAGACAAATGAATGGTGCCAGAACCATAGCCTGTTAAGGAATGGTGGACCTTTAGTCTTTACTGCAGTTAGTATAGACTGATAAATAGCACTTTATTAACTACTCTTGCAAGTTGGTGATCAGTAGTGATGTATTAGATAAAATAGCTTACCAACTCGATTTGTTATAGTGTCCAGGAGTGGAAGTCATTTGTTGGATTGAATGTTCAGAATACTGAAGACTCTTTGGTTGAATGTTAAGAATATCAAACCATCTTTTGTGCTGTTTGCCAGTAATTGTTGGGGAGTGGAAGTTAACCCATTCTCCAGGTGGAAGTTAGTCTATTCCACACTGAATTGCAATTTCCGAGTTGGTAACTCTCTCTCTCTCTCTGTATATATATATATATATATATATATATATATATATATATATGTATATATGGGATCACTACAGGATATTGAAATTCTACAATCCTGGGACTCTAAATCCTGAGGACCAGAATCTCGAGATTGCGGAATCTCGAAAGTAGTGAATGGGGAATGCCGTACAGTGCAGAATAGGAACTTTGCCATTCACTCCACTGCAGTGCAATTTCAGAGTTGGTATATTTAAGTTGCAGGGGGTGTGCAGCCCCCCCCCCCCGTGTACAGGTTAAAATAGTTTGTTGGCTGTTTTACTTTTTTTTTTTTTTTTTTAATGTTCCAGATTCTGAAATCTCGAGATTCTAGTCCTCTGGATTTAGAGTCTCGGGATTGTGGAATGTTGGTATTCTGTAGTGATCCCATATATATGTAATTTGCTGGTGGGGGGGCATAGGAGGACTTGTCCCCCTGTGTAAAAGCATTTTTTATGTTTTTGATGTTTTCACGTTCAGCATTTTATGTTTCAAACATTTGTGTTTTCAGTGTAGTGGCATAGATCTGTGGGAGTATATTCAATGCAAATTTGTTACCTTAACACAGTGCTGTCAAAAGGTGCATTCTAAAATTGCTAGGGTTCTTAAACATCTTCCTGAAGTAAAAGATGGTTCAGGTCAGCTCAGCCTCTGTTTATTTATTTTTTTAAGTTTTGCAGGGTTTTACATGTGGCAGACACTAAAATGACACCTCTGCCTTGCATATGTATTTTATTTTATTATCGTCTTCTCTTGCTTTTGGCTGCTTCTGTTAGGGGTTGCCACAGAAGATCTTCTGTTTCCATTTCTTTCTGTCCTCTGCATCTTGCTCTGTCACACCAACCACCTGCATGTCCTCTCTCACTGCATCCATAAACCTCTTTTCCTCTTACCTGGCAGCTCCATCCTTAGCATCCTTCTCCCAAAATACCCAGCAAATAACAAGGAAGAAAAATAAACTGACCAATGACAGTAAAGAGAATACATAGTAACAAGGATTCTGCTTTGTTATGTAACACACTGGTGACAGGGAATGAAGATATCTGTCTTTCAGAAAACCCTCAGTCTACAGAAAAAGGCATCGCCTTTCCAATGGAAAAGGTAGAAAAAAGAGGCAAGGGGCAGGTGAAAAGGAAGAAATCAAAACTGAACGTGGAAGGATTGAAGAACATTACTGTAAGAAAAAAGAAGAGAAAGACAGATGCTGACTCCATTGCTCAAGCTGTGGATTTACAATGCCAGCTGGATGAGAATTTAATACACAATGAAAACAGTGGGATTAATAAGACTAACAGTGATGAAGACCTATCCTTCGTAACAATTGATAGAGCAGATATTACAGTATTAGAAGCTGAAGATTCTTCAGAGCTGGGCAGCAAAGATATTCTTGTAATTGGAGAGTCAGTTATTAGAGGAACTGATATGTATATGATAATAAACATTGAATAGTGTTATGCTTGCCAGGAGCGAAAATGGATGTGGACAAGCCTTGGAACTCCTTAATGTAAGGAAGTATGGATCTGTTTTTATTTATGTTGGTACAAATGATGTCACCTGCAAGGATTCTCTGACTGTTAGTAGGGAACTGAATGCAGTCTTAGTATTGCTTGTACTAGTGTTAGGACCTATTTTTCACAAATCACCTATAGAAAGGATAGTTAAGTCACTGTGAATGAAAAGATGTTTTGGGTAAATACCTACATGGAAAAAAATGTCCTGTTTTAAAAAATGGAAATGTGTAGAGCATCCAAAACTTGTTTGTTTTGGGCACACATGCTCAGACAGGATGGCATGCATTGGTCTAGATCAGGGAAGATAATTTTTAAAGCAGATATTTTGCAGTATTTGTCAAACACTAGGAGGGATGTTTGCCATGTCGAAAATTTAATAGCCCACAGATAGCAATATTTGATGCATCTCTGATGGTTGTTAATGCTAGGAGCATTAATAATAACGTTTTTTTATTGGAAAATTTGCTATGTTCCCACAAGATTTCTGTCATTGTTTGTTTAACATGGTTAAAGAACAATGACCGGAAACCAGTTCTGTCAGGGTATAAACGTTTTTACTGTAACAGATATTCTAATTAAAAATCAGCTGGAGGTGTTATGATAGGTATTAAAGATAGCTATGAGACCTGTGATTATTACATGTTCAGTGATAACAGCAGCAGTATAGATTGTGTAACTGTGACAATAAAGACAGCCCTAGAATATATAACAATTGTTGGAGAGTATAGACCACCAAAGTCAAGTGCAGATGACCTAGAGGAATTCATACACAGGTGGGAAGAATAATATTAGCTGGGGACTTAAATTTACCAGAAACAGACTGGAATAATATTGATTCTACAATGTTAGTAAGGAAATTATTCACATTGTTTATTCAGGAACAACAATCGCTTCAGATTATTAAAAAAACTACCAGGGGACGGAACATACTATACATTGTTTGTGTTCCCAAGTAAATTACTGTAACTTCAAGTCAAGTTTTACCACCACTGATGTGTAGTGATTATGGGGTTATAAAGGTTAATTTGTTGCTAGATAATTCTGCCAAACTGAAATCTAAGACAATGCACAGAAGCTTAATTACAGATTATATGGAAGCAAAAGCGTCACTATGTAAAACTAACTGGAGTGAGGTGTTCAGTGGAAAAACTCCAGATGGAATGTGGAAAGTTTTGAAAGAGAAATTGTTTGAGTGCAAAAATCAAGAAAATGTTTGACATCAGGATCTAGGCATACAACATCAGGCAGATATATTTCCATAAGAACAAGATATCTGATTAAGGTGAGAGACAAGCAATATAAGAAATGGAAGAGAGGTGGAACTACAACTTTGAAAACTGAAATAAACAAGCCAGACAAACAGATTAAGCACAGTGGGAGACAAGATCAAGAAAAATTTGAAGAAAATCCATGTAAAGCTATTGAGCATAATAGGAAACCTTTTTATGGGTTGGAGACGTTGGAAGATGTGGAAGGAGTAAAGACACACAAATTTATAAACTGTGTGCAGATTCTAAAATTTATTCTCAGACACAACAGATTATAGACATATTTACAAAATCTTATAGAAAACAGTTTGGCTCCACAAAAGAGGTAATAAGTTGCCCTAGTGACATCCAGGTAACCCCAGATGCTGGAATCAAATTAAATTATATTGAAAAAGAACTGCACAAACTGGATCCAAATAAAGCACAGGGAAGAGATGGAATTAGTAAGAATGACCTGAGACCACTTCAGCAAGAACTTACAGTACCATTATATCTATTATTTACTAGGTCATATAAATATGGGGAGATTCCTCAAGATTGGAGACATGCGTTTATTAAACCTGTTTTTATGGGAAGGGAAGTAGGACAAACCCAGAGTCATATAGACCCTTAAGTCTACTTTCATGTTGTGGAAAAATAATGGAGAAGGCGATATTGGATAAGTTATTGTCAGAACTGGATAGGCTGGGACTTGAAACCATATATCAGCATGCATATGTTGAAAACAGATCTATTACCACCTGTAACATGATGTTCTATAAGGATATAATAACAGCTATTAATGAAAAATTGTGCTGTGATGTAATTTATATAGATTTAACTTCAGCATTTGACAGGGTCGTACACATAACACTGATCAGTAAATTAGTACAACTAGGTACTGATGTACTCTTGATAAGATGGATAGCTGCATGGCTTACAAATAGGACATGGCAAGTGTCATACAGGCAAAATCCTTGGTTACAGTCAGGGTGTCCCACAGGGCTCTGTCCCAGGTCCTTACTTGTTTAGATTGTATCTTTTAGACCTTACTTTTTCATCTGAGGTGTTCTACAGTCTTTACGCAGATGACCTGAAATTGGGTAAACTGATTACATGTGTTACAGATAAGGCATTTCTACAAAATAACTTGACCAAATTGACCATTTGGGCACAGGAAAATAATATGCTGATAAATACATCAAAAACTAAGCACAAGAGATTTGGTAGGAATAAATTAAAAGGTGAATATTTAATGCAGCACACAGTGATTGAAACTGCAGACTCATTTAAAGACCTGGGTATATGGATAGATTCCGCTATGAGTTTTTCTAATCATATCAACCAATTGGTTAATGATAGCCATAGAACTGTAGGTTGTATAAAAAGATTTATAAAGTCTAGGAAATCAAAAATAAAGATGTCATTGTTTGTTAGTTACATTAGACCCAAACTTGAGTATGGAATAACAATATGGAAACCCTATAAGAAAACAAGTATGAGTAAGCTGGAAAGAGTACAGTGGAAATATACCAAGGGTATCCATGGATGTGAAAATTTAAGTTATTATGAAAGACTAAAATATCTGAACTTGTACAGTGTCTCTTACAGATATCTAAGAGGAGATCTTATTCAGGTATATCGGGCATTTAGTGACAACTACCTCTGGGAATGTTTGGGGTTAACAAAAAGTACTACAGAATCATCAGACAGCCTATATAGAAGGTTCTATAGGAATAAGAAGTGTACTAATTGGTTTTCTGACAGGGGAGCTGATGCATGGAACAGACTACCAAATTACATTAATGCAAGTACTAGTTTAGATATTTTAAGAACAGTCTGGATTATTATGGGAACAGCTGTTTTTGGTATATTGGCAAGCTAGAAGGGCATTAATGCCCGTGCTTAAAGTATTTGTATGTATGTATGTATGTATATATGTATATACCCAGCATCCCTCCTCAGCACATGTCCAAACCAATACAATCTTACCTCTCTGGCTTTGTCTCCAAACCGTCCAACCTGAGGTGACCCTTTCATTATTGATTCCTAATCCTGTCCATCCTCATCACAACCAATGCAAATCTTAACATCTTTAACTCTGCCACCTCCAACTCTGACTCCTGTCTTTTCGTCAGTGCAATGTCTCCAACCCATATAACATAGTAGAAAACAATGCAGACATACCACCATAGATGCAATAAAATCTGTGATTTAATAAAACTCTTAAAAAAACAAACCAAACGAAGAGTATGTAGGATAAGCGATTTCGGTAAAACCTTTTTCAGATCCTTTATTCACTCCCATCAAGGCAAAACTTTTGAACAGCATTCAACCAATCATGCTGTTCAGGGGTGGTTCCTCTTCCATAGCTAATGGAGACAGGTCCCTCTGGTGGTAGTCCTCCAAAGTTACAAGTAGCAGGAATAAGTTCTGCTTATTCCCTCTTCCTGTTTCTACTTTTTATATTTAAGCTCCGTTCTTTCAGAATGGGTTTTAGAGGTACCATTTCATTAAGGCCCGGTGATTTATCTGCTCTCAATTCCATAATCCACTTGGTCTCTTCCACCTCTGTTTTTTCATGTCACCTCCCCTTGGGTTTTTGTTTAGTTTCATTAGAGCCATAAATTTAAAACTGTGATTTTCTTCTGCCCTAATATGCTGATACAGAGCATTTGTAGCTACTTGATTTCTTATGTCTGATAGATGGCATAAAATCCGTTCTTTAAAAGCCCTGTTTGTTTTACCTACATAGTAGGAAGAGCTTGCCTCGCAGATGGCTAAATGTACAATGTTCTTGCTGGTACATATGGCATAACCTTGAAAGGAATAACTCTTCTTGGTGACTGGGTGTTCAAATATATTATGTGTCCATATAAAAGGGCAGGCTTTGCAAAAAACACTTTTCCAGGTACCTTTACGTTGGCTCCGTGTACTATATCTGCTAATAGTAAGGCCATCATGTTGACACAATAAGCGCTTCAGATTCTTCTTGTTCTGAAATGCAAAGCTAGGTTTATCCCCCGCTATGTTTCGTAATTTCTCACCCGAAGTTAGGACTGGCCAAAACTTCGTAATAGTATTACAAATGAATTAATTATCCATGCTGTAAGTCAGTGTGCACCTCAAAGCTGAAGGTCTATTATCTTGTGGTTGTCTGGTCTCTTCACACCTCCTATTAGAATATAGGGGATACCCCTTCTGAGTTCTTAGTTGCATGGCTTCTTCTCTACTCATTCTGGTATCTTCCTTATGTCCTCTTCTCTTAAGGGTGTTCACAATATTTCTTTTTCTTTTAAGGTGTTGTCTCTAGAACATAATTTGGAAGTACATGTGACCTGATTTCCCACTAAATTCTGAAAGATGTGCCTCGGGTGCATGCTGGTTTGATGTAACAAATGGTTTCGCCATGCAGGTTTCCTGAAAGTCATGGTTTCTATCCCTTTACCCGGGGTCAGGCAAAGTTTCACATAAAGGAACGCTATCTTCCTTTTGGAGAATTTTAAGTTAAATCTCAAAAGACTGGTTGTGTGAGAGAGAAATGTGACAAATTCCCATAGACTAGTGATATCTCCTTTCCATAGGAGAAAGACATCGTCCACAAATCTCATGTAGAAAATTATCTGATCTTTCCACAAGTTGCGCATGTCTAGATCCCATTCTTTCTCCCATTGTGCCAAAACTCTATTCAAATAACTGTTGGCACATGGGGTGCCTATGGCAACCCCCCATTTTTGCCAATAGTGAATGTCGCCATATAGGAAGATGTTGTTCTCCAATACTAGTTCTAACAGAGTACAAAGGATATTAACATCCAAATCTTCACTGCCAGCAAATCTCCTGATGGCTTCAATTCCATAATTATTCGGGATGACTGTAAAAAGACTTTGGACATCCAGTGTGATTAATAATAATCCTTCTTCCTGGGTTCTCATTTCCATTTTCTCAAACAAGAGACCTAAGAAGTGTGCTGTGTCCTTCAGAACCGTGGGGGCCTTTGATAAGACCTACTTTAATTCAGCCTCCAAGAACACAGATAATGGCTCAGTCAGCCAGCCCCTTCCCAAAACAATGGGCCGCATAGGTGGATCATCTAAGTTCTTATGTATTTTTGGCAGTCCACTAATGGTTGGTGTTACAAGATGGGCTATATCAAAATAGTCATAAAGCTCCTTTGTAATACTCCTAGTCATAAGGAGATCATGTAGTGCGTCGTGCACACCATTAATTATCAGTCTCATCAGATCTATCTTGTTCAATTTTTGATAGGTCCATCTATCACTTAATAAGTCTCTTATCTTGGTGCTATAGAACTCAGAATCCATTACCACTATCGCACCTCCCTTGTCTGCTGGCTTAATGACAATGTCTTTTCTCCCCATCAATTCTTTGAGTGCTTGGTATTCACTTTGGGTCAGGTTATGGAATTGATTACTCTTAGATTGTGACCTATGTCTTGCCACCTGTTCTTCACAAAGGTGAATAAACACATCCACCATATGATGGTACAGCAGAGCGAAAGTGCTTGTTTTTTATAAAGATTAACTTGTTCCTTACTGTTGCCAAAAATGTGTTTGAGGGTGAAATTCCTCCAAAAGCATTTCATATCTGTCACAAATTCATTTAGTGGTGATCTAATGGAGGGGATAAAGGAAAGACCCCTTTCTAAGACTGAAGTCTGAGACTCGGTTCGAGCACTCTTAGAGATGGTGAAAACCAAGGAATCGGTCCCGTTTTCTTTAACTATAGCACTTTGCATTTTTTCCTTTCCCTGCTGTCTGATCTCGGCATGCGTATCTTGCTGCTCTGTAATAAAAAAGGGAGATTTTTTTTTTTTTTCAAATAGAAGTTTTATTGGTTTTGCTTTAATACATAACACAATACAAAACAATTGCAGTTTAGAACAATACATTAATACAGCAGAGATCATTCAAATAATAATAATAATAATAATAATACTGATCTACAATATATACAAAAGTGCTGCCAGGGGATAATTTAAATCCTGAGGATAATCATAGCAAAAGGAAGGAGAAGCAAGTATGCAGGTGTTAAGGTACTGTGGCCACTCAGAGTTTATAAGCCTCTACTAAGTAAATAGACCAACCTTGCCCACTTATCTTGAGCCTCAGAGGTAAGGGGAATTTAAGAATTATAATGGCATTAAGCTGAGGAGAGGGAGGAGCATGGGAAGGAGGAGTATCAGGTTTTAATGTGTCATTCAGAATATTGATAATTAGTTATCAGTCAGAAGTTCAAAAATGACCTCCCAGAATTTTTGGAAGTATATACGTTTATGCGCATTTGTAATTATGAGCTTTTGAGAAGTAATGTATTTAGCAGCCATATTTCTGAACCCACTCCAAGACATTTTAAAATGATCTAGCCAGTGTTTGGAGATATAAAATTTAACTAGTAGGCAAAGTGTTATTAGGATATGAAATATTAATTTTGAAAATTTAAGGTTAGTAATGTGTAATAATACTGTCTCCCATGAGAGGGTTGATTTATGGTAGCCCATCTTTTCGACTCTCACCTTTAAAGAGCACCAAATACAGTGAGAGTAGCGGCAGAACCAGATTATATGTAAGATTTCAGCATGGGGGAAGGAGCAGCAGGGCTGGCAGGAAATATATTAGGATTAAAGTTGTTTAAATGAGTGGGAGTGTAGTATAGGTTATTGTGAATCATAAATTGTGAATAAATGAGCTTTTTGAAGGGGGAAAAAGGAGGGTGGATTTAATAGCTGAAACTTTTTGTTCATGTAATGAGATAGTCCCTTGTTGATCCCAGTATTTCGCATATACCAACCTATCTTGAAACCAGATTGTATATATGAATTTACGAGAGCGTAGTCTTTTTGCTTGATAAGATCTGGATCAGATTAGATACCTGTAGGAAGTCATCATTTGGAATTGTGAGATCTTGAATTAGAGATGCAATAAAGTCTCTGATTTGTCACAGAATTATAATGTATTTTTCAGATACTTTTAATGTGTCCCTTAATTCTAGTGGTGTGAGAGCATTATGTTTGTGAATGTCCCACAAAGAGTAGTCGTTTATTAAAGGAAAGTCTCCAAGGTTGATCATGCTATTGTTTAACTTGATATTGGGGTTTAAATTAATGGTTTGAATAGAAGGAGAGCTTTATCTAGCTTCAGGGATTTAAAAATCTCTTGGAAGAATTTCATTTTACATTTCAGGATGCGGTGTATTTTTAGTTTCCTGAGAGTTACTGGGTCTAAGAAGGGGAGAGCTTTGGGATTTAAGGTATTTTCCAAAATATGATTATACCACATTCTTACCCAAACAGAGAGTCCATGTATGATTAGACGGAAGATAATTAACAATAGAAATTAATCTATTGGCTTGCAAAATACTATAGTAAAGATGCAGGTCTGGCATGCCAAGACCTCCTTTAGATTTTGGGAGAATAAGTCTCTGATATAATACCCTAACTGACTTTGGATGCCAGATAAATTTTGCAAAGGCTTTGTGGATTTTAATGAAGAATGAGTTGGGAATGAAGGAGAGGATGCGTAAAGGTGATAAAGAAGGTTTGGGAGGATGTTCATTTTAATAATAGATGTTTTAGATAGTAAAGGCAGTTTCAGCTGCTGCCACCTGTTTAGGTCTTGGAATAGTGTTGACCATAATTTGGAAATGTTAGAGAGTACTGTAGAAGAGAAAGAGTGATCATAGGATACCCCCAAGTATTTGCAAGAATAAGACATGTTAAAGTGAGAGTCCGGAAAGAGATTTTCTTTATGAGCTGCTGGGTTGATCGGGAATGTATATGATTTATTAAGATTAATTTTATAGTCAGAGATATGGGCAAATGTGTTTATAGTAGCCATTATTTTTTTATAATCAGTCAAAGGATGTTCAAAATAAATGCTCAGGTCATCAGCAAACATGGTGAGACTTATATTCGTGTGTAATATTTTAGGTATTGAGTGGTGAGTTGATTGTCTAATGGAAAGAAATAAGGGTTCGAGACACAGATTAAAAAGAATAGGCGAGAGGGGGCACCCTTGTCTGGTACCATCTGAAATTTTTATTGGCTTTGAAATTATATATATATATATATATATATATATATATATATATATATATATATATACACGTGTATGAACTGTTGTACAAAATTTAGATTATATTGATGAAACTATAGGGGATGTCAAAGTAAGATAATACTGTGAACAAACAACTCCAGTTGACCCTATCAAAAGCCTTGGAAGAGTCCAGTATCATTGCGTATCTGGGGTTTTTATCATTTTTGGTAAGGCCAATCATAGATTTTAATGTCAGTGTATTGTCCCAGGTATGTCTTTGAGACATAAAACCTGCTTGCTCTTTGGAAATCAAGGAAGTGATTACTTTTTTAATTCTTTCAGCTAGCAAGGAGGATCTAATTTTAATGTCAACATTCATTAAGGAGACTGGCCTGTAGTTGTTCACATTCGATTTATCAAAGTTGTTTTTGGCGAGCAATATGGCCTTTGAGTGGTTGAGGTAAAGGTCCGATATACCGTTGAGGGAGATACAGTTGAATAGATTGAGTAAGATAGGAGCTAGTACCTCTTTAAAGGTTTTATAGAAGTCAGTTGAGTAACCATCTGGACCTGGAGCTTTCCCTAGCTTAAGATTATCAATGCTTTTTAGGACTTCTTGTAGACTAAAAGGGACAAGTAGGATCTTTTTCTATTCTTCGTTAAGTTTTGGGAAAGTGATGTTATGATAATCTTTTATCTCTGGGATTGGGATTTGTTGATAGTACCTTTCATAAATATCTGAATAGAGTTGATGAAATAGTTGGATAATTTGTGGGTCCGATTTGTAAAGTGTGTCCTGGTAATAAATGAGGTTAATCCTGGGTGATCTCTGTTTGTTTTTGATTATTCTGGCTAATACTTTGGAAGGGGTTTGTATCCATTCGGAGTATTTTGTTATAAATCTTAGTTCTTGCAGAGAGTAATTGGAATGGTGTAGATCAAATAATTCCTTTGCTTCTCTATCATTTTCTTTTCCAAGGCTGGGGTGTGGTTGATTTGAAGCCTGTCTTCCAAATCTCTAATCTCAGATATCAAATGGTTTTCTTTCCCTTTCCTTATTTTTTTAGATAAGTGGATTTTTGTATAAAAAGACCTCTGATCACAGTCTTGCTTGCAGCCCATTGGATGTCATAGGGAATGTCTGCGTTGCGAGGGTCAGTATTGAACTCTGTTAAAGCTAGTGTAATTTCATCAGTAACTGAAGAATTATGTAACATATTGTTATTTAGAGACCAGTTAGAGGCCGTAGGGATTGTGGGGGGGGGGGGGGTAGTGCATAAAATTTATTAATACAGTAACCTTTGAGTGGTCTGAGAGAAACCTTGGGTCAGTAAAATATTTTATTTGCCAGTTTGTTAATATATCGAAGATTAGAAAGAAATCTATATGGGACCAGGAATTGTAACAGCTAGAAAAATATGTATAGTTGTGTTTGTTATGAGTGTTTTCCCCAAAGGAAACAGGGTCTATCAGTCCAAAGTCCGAGATTAAATCCATCAAAGCAAGGGAGGCTTGTGTGTTGTATGACTTAGATGTGCTAAACCCGTCAAGGTTAGGGGCAATTACAGCATTCTAGTCACCCCCCCTCCAGTATGTAATAAATATTTGGAAATTTAAGTAAGATGTTGTAAATTTTCAAAATAAAGTCATGTTGCCCAGAGCGTGGTCCATATAGATTAATATTGGTTTGGGGAGTAGTGGGGTTGAATATGGGAAATAACACCACCTACCTTCGTGGTTTGAATCTTTATCTAAAATAGTGGGTGTAAATGAGTTTTTGATGATAATAGTTACCCATTTAGAGTTAGAGCTATTTCCTGCTGGAATGATATCCTAAACCCATTTCCTACTCTTTTTGTTACCCCAGTCCCCTTCAACCATGTGAGTCTCTTGAATAAAACAAATATCCGAATCTGATTTCAAGAGGAGGTGCATTAACAAGTTTCTTTTATTTTTGTCTTGGAGTCCTCTAACATTCCATGAAGGTACTTTCCACACCTTATCTATTTTTTATATAGACATCAATTTGAGTTGAATGTGAATCTGAGGTAACCAGAAGAAGCTGGGCTCTATTGTGAGGCTTAATATTATTTTGCCACTTAAGTACCCATACCTTGACAATGATAATGCAGCACTGAACTCTCTCAAACTTACCCCTGTGCCTACCCATTAATCCCCTAGAAATGAGAGAGAAAGAGAGAACAGAATAACAAGTAAGCATATTCTTGAAACAATACTGAGATTAGCTATCACTAAAAAACTCAATTTACATACTATGTGCAATATTAACCTAATTCCAAACATCATCATCAGGTAACCTACTAACATATACAGCAAGCTCTAAACTAACGTTTTTGCCAAACTAAGGTAGTAACAATCTCTAAGTGACACTGAGGTTATAGTAATTAGATAATTTATACATTAAAGAAGTAAATAGGACAATAGTCCAACCTTTAAATAAGATATAAAAGATGAGGAAGTATATAAAAACCATTGCAAAGTGGTTCAAAGGAAGAGAGATGTTTCAACAATTAGCTACAAACAATGTCAAGCAAATTATAAGAATGCAGTAGAACAGATTAAATTAAACAACAGAGCATATGTGTATTATCGTATCATGCACTTAAGACTAATATAGTTATCAGGTCACTGAACCTGCCTATTGGTTTATGATTGGTGAAGATTAAAATGCTTTGCAATCCAGCACCCATTATGTTATTTATTGTTATATATACTTTCAATCAATACGTGAAAATGACCTTAGCACAATCCTGAACCTCACAAAGAGATCCATGCCAGATGTGAACACCCAACAACAGCCCCTAAGGCAAGACAACATACCCAACACTTTAGTCATAGCTGACTCTATAGTCAGGCATACTGATGTCCCACTCACCAGGCTGAACAAGGAGAAAATTACAGTCAGCTGCCTGTCGGGTGTCAGGATCCACCACATAATGCATGCACTCAAGTCAGTCCACAACAAGTACAAATACGACTCTGTCATTGTCCATGTTGGAGTGAATGACTTGAGATGTACCTCCCTGGACTACATGAAAAGAGACATGGAAGAGCTCTTGGATCATGTGGCCCAGGCAGGTATGACCCTAGCCCTGAGTAGCATCCTGCCTTCGCCCAGAATGATACCACAATATAAGGACAAAATGATTGACTTCAACAATTGGCTAAGCTTCTGGTGTCATTCAAAGGGGATCCAGTATCTGTCTGCCTGATTGACAAACCATGATGCTTTGCCAGAAATGGTCTGCACCTGTCACCCCTGGAATTCAGGTTACTGGCTAAAGCTCTTGCCATCCCTATAGTGCCTTTTTTAGGCAAAGTTCAAAGGACAAAACAACCACAGTAACAGATACAAACATATAAAATCTCAAGGTAATGCTGCTCAATGCTAGAAGTCTAAACCTCAAAGTGCACTCTCTCGAGGCACTCCTAAAAAATGGAGAACATTGATATCTGTGGAGTAACTGAGACCTGGTTCAAGACTCCAGACAGCACCCCTGCAATACCTGGCTACAACTCTTACCACACTTTTCGGCCACCAAACCAAGACCGAAACACTAAAGGTGGAGGAGTGTCCATATTCACCAAGGATATTCACACCTCCAGGCTAGTTGCCCAACACAATGCATCTGAAATTCTCCAGGTGCAACTAACACTAGATAAGACTGCAATCCAAATTGTAGCTTGCTACAGATCCCCCACCATGCCCCAAGATTCTCACTACACCTTTCTAAACATACTGGAAAATATTAAGATACAACCAAATACCCTAATTCTGGGTGATTTCAACTACCCTGCCATTAAGTGGGAAAACTACTCGGGTACCAACACCTTTTCCCAACGGTTCTTGGAATTCATAAATTCCAATGCCCTGGATCAACTAATCCATTGTCCCACCAGGGGCTCCAATATCCTAGAGCTGGTCATTACCAACATTGGAGATAGATGCTCCACATCAGTGGTCACCCCCTCATTGGTCAAGTCTGACCATAAACAAATCACCCTTGACATCTACATCCCACCCCACCCCCCAGTAAGGAAACCTCTATAAAAAACTTCTCCAAAGCCAACTTCATGCTACTTAAGTCAGAAGTGACAAACGTCATGGCACCCATGCAGACTGGAGCTGAAAGTTAGACTACTGAATCTTACACTAAGGCACTGTATGAGCTCATCCACTCATGCATGAATCGTGCCATCCCAAATAGAACCAAGACGCTCTCCTCCAAAAAAAGGAAGCCAATCTGTTGGTCCCCTACCATAAACAAACTATACAATAGAAGGAAGAAACTGTTGCAGAAAAGAGGAAAATCCCACGATGCAAAAACTCCCTTACCAGCCTCAGTAAGAAGCTGAGATCCCTCATAAAATCCTCCAAAGCTAGTTATGAAAATAAAATTGCCAAAGATTCCAAAGACAACCACAAGGCATTCTATAGTTAGAAGCGATCTCTGCTTAACATGCAAGGCCATGTCAAACCCTGAGCTGTTGGACATGCTCCACTTAAAGAAATCCCAATCCTTCAGAGCTACACACTCCAGGGATCCAAACCTTGTTATCACAATGAACAAAACATGCTGGAGAGATAGGTTATTGACCCAGAGACACCCCATACTCTGGAATAGACTGCCTATATATGTCAAGTAGAGTGCCTCCTTGGCCCTCTTCAAAAGGAACCTTGAAAAGTCCTGCTAGATAAGGGCCTAGGGAAGTAAATATTGTGGGAAGAAATATCCGGGGAATTGATTGGCTAGGCTTGTATAGGCCCAAGGGCCAATAGCCTAGTACCAACCTATGAACTTGTGAACCTATGAAGTAAGGAGTAATATGTTTTCTCCAAAATACAGTTCACTATGGAGCAGAATTATGCAACTCTGGCATTAATACTTTGGTGTCATTGCTTTAAAGGAAGCCCAACAGTGAGGTATGCTTCCTGACACTTTATACAATAACCCGTTTTTTGATCAGGAAGAGACAGAAAAGCAGGGAGAGAAAGGAAAAAATGGTTAAGGAGAGAAAGGGAGACTTCTTCTTCGAGAAAAATGGATGAGAGCTATCCGAAAAGTATAACCTTACCCTGTGCTGTCAGTTAAAAAGTTTTATCATAAGCCAGACATTGATTTTGATCATGTAGAAGCTCATACTACTGCAGCTTTTGGGAGAGATCTATCTAAGCAATTTCAGCCCCAATTTGTTCTTCATCTGACTAGAGTTGTTTTGTGCACCAACTTGAAAACCTGGGTGAGTTATCAAAGCTTAAAGTCACCAAGTGGTCAGCAAAGTCACTTATTTCTTTACACAGAAAACATGATGGATGTTGGCTTTCCATCAAATGCCATAAAAATGGGTTGAAGAAGCAGAAGAAAGCAGAACATACAAACTGATAGTCTGTTAAAGCACCGAAGCAGTTTTCCCTGATTGCCCTACATATGCAAGGCACATACTTTCTGATACTAATCTGGAATAGGCTAGAAAGCTAGCTAGTAAGTTTTTCCACACTCACCTCTCTTGAAATGCTTTATAAGCTAAAGTCAGCTTATACAAAGCGTTACGCTAACTCAAGTGAGCTCAAATTCGAGCCCGGAATCTCTAGTAAGTCTTCTCATCTTACCCTGATGCCTCCTTTGTTAAATTTCAATTATTGGCACCTCTCCTGACAGTCTGTATCATGGCGATGGTAGTCTATAGATGCGGAGAGAGGTAAGGTTTATTTGAGATGCCTTCATGAGACCCGTCAAGTTATGTTGGAGCTTTTGTAAAATAGGTAAGTGCTGAATTCCTTCTTTGGGTCTAGTGGCTACTGAAGTAGTTTCCATATGAGAAATGTCTTCTTTAGATGTGGATGCTTCAGTTCCCTTTTCTTTATTAGAATCATGTTTTTCCCAACTTAAAGTCAGGGAGTTAACATCCAGAGTTGTCCCCCTATGGGTCATTGGTGTAATTGCAGCCATGTCACTAGTGCTTTCCTTTAGCTTCTAAGTTAGGTGTTTCAAAATGTCCGGTTTCAGGCATTGTTGCCTGCGTTTTCTCAACTGCTCAGTTCACCTTGACTTTGTTAGCTTTTTTATTAGCATCTAATGTAGTTTCCCTTCCATTAGTCTTCCGTTCTTTTGGCCAATTAAAGAGATTGCCATTCTTATAATCACTGAAGTCTCTAGTTTGTTTGTGTCTTTTAATGCTTCTTAATTTGTTGTCATAGGTATCTAGTCTGCTTTGTAAATTCTCTAGTCTAGAAAAGCAAGACTCAGATAAATTCATAGGTTCATAGGTTCATAGGTAGGTACTAGGCTATCTGCCTGAGGGCATTTATAAGCCTAGCCAGAGTGTGTCGGCTTTCGCCGCCCCATTGATTAATTAACTGAGCCTATGTCAAGCAGAGCCAATGAAGTGATCCCAGTGGTGTACTTTCTGTTACCCATCCACTCGTCAATGCTTCTCTTGATGAGTGTTAGTGAGGGGCTCTGCCTAATGTAGTTAGGAATTTTAGTTCCAAAGCATGGGGAGTCTCTGTGACAGGAATCTATCCCTCCAGCATGTTCTATTTATTGTTGTGGCGAGGTTTAGCTCACTAGAGCGCGTGGCTCGCAGTGACTTGGATTTCTTTAGGTGGAGTATGTCCATCAATTCTGAGTTGGACATGGCTTTGTAAGTCAGGCAGAGATCACCTCTGAGTAAGCGATATGCCACTGAATACAGCCGGAGTTTTTTCAGTCGGGCTGCATAGGGCATATGTTTGAGGCCAGTAATCCTCTTGGTGAGGTGCCTTTGTGATCTTTCAAGCTGTTGGAAGTGTCTTGTGAGGTACATCCCAAATGGGGCATTGTACTCTATGATGGGTCTGATGAGTGACGAATAGAGGGGCACTATAACCTCTTTATTTCTAGATGCGAACCCCTTAGTAATTAGATGGGCCACATAGAAGGATTTCTTAACTACTTTGGCAGTATGATTGTCAAAGGAGAGATTACAATCTACCTGGGTCCCCAGATCTCTTATTACCTCCTCTGTATTAAGGGAGCTGCCGCCTATGTGGTAATTCATGGGTGTTTTTCCCAAACGGGATGACTATTTTTGGCATTTAGCTTGAGGCCATGACTTTGACACCAGGTGTCTGTCTCAGTAAGGCCTTTTTGGAGGATGTCCGTGTCAGCCGGAGAGTCAATTATGGCTCCCAGTTTGCAGTCATCGGCGAGCTTGGTTAGCCACAGTCCTCCTGTGTTTGCCTGTACTTCTGAGAAATATATGCTGAACAGTAGTACTGGTTTAGAGTCAGACCTGGAGCCTGCTATTCTTAGCGTGTGAGTTCTGTCTGTAAGCCAGTTGGCAACCCATCTTGTGACGTAGGGGTTTATGTTCAGGCTGGTGAGTTTTTCTATAATACCTGAGTGAGGAATGGTGTTGAACGCCTTGGCAAGATCAAGGTAGGCTGTGTGAACCACCTTTCCCTCGTCTATGGCCTTGGTAACTGTCTTGAAGAAGTCAATCAGGTTTAGTAGGCATGATCTGCCATTAACAAAGCCGAACTGTGTCGGGTCAAGTGTTTGGAGGTTCCCAATGTCTTTGTTAATTAGTTGATGCACTCCATAGCCTTGCAGACCAGGCTAGTCAGGCTTATGGGGCGATAGTTACCAGGGTCAGTTGTGGCTCCTTTGTGGAGCTGAATAACCATTGCTGTGCACCATTCTATGAGCACGTAGCCTGTGGAGAGGCTGAGGTTGAACAGCGTGTTTAGGTGGGGGGTTAGTTCATTCTGTAGTTCGTGCAAGACGCAGCCTGGGACACCATATGTCCCCATTGATGCTGTGTTTTTGGCTTTTGAAAGGGCTGTTTTCACCTGTGCTTCTGCGATTTCTGGGACACTACACTTTTCCGGTATTTTTGTGGGCCCTTTTGAAGGTGAGAGGAAGGTGAAGTTTGCACTGAATCTATCTGCCAGTATGTTAGCAATATCAGTAGGTTCAGTATATTTTGTGCTATTTTGCACTATCTCAGAGCATATCTGTGAGTTGCCACTTAGATTTTTGACATAACTAAAGAAGGCTTTGTGGTTATCTTTCGAGTCCTTGGCTATTTTTCTTTCGAAGTTAGCCTTGGATGATTTTATGAGGGACCTTAGTTTCTTACTGATACTGATCAGGGATGTCTTTCCTTCTTGGGATTTGCTTTTTTTCTGAACTAGTTGCCTCCTTTTGCTGTATGACCTGTTTATGGCAGGGGTCCACCAGACTGGTTTCCTTCTCTTAGGGGAGTGAGTCTTGGTTTTGCTAGGGATGGCACGATCCATGCATCATTGTAGGTGCTCATAGGGTGCAATGGTAAAGGATTCTGCATCTTGGGCAGTGTTATCCTTTAGCGTGGGGGCTGTGAAACTTACCACCTTTGACTTAAGTAAGGTGAAGTTTGCTTTAGAAAAGGTTTTCACTGTGGTTTCCCTGGTTGGGGTTGGTGGTGGGGTGTGGACATCCAGGGTGATTAGTTTATGGTCTGATCTAACCAATGACGGGTTGACCTCCGGTATGGAGCACCTGTCATCCATGTTGGTGATGACCAGGTCCAATATGTTGTGGCTTCTGGTAGGGGAGTTTACCAGCTGATCCAGGGCATTTGAGTTGATAAATTCCAGGAAGCGCTGAGCCTGGGAGTTTGTATTCAAGTAGTTTTCCAAGTTAATGGTAGGGTAATTGAAATCTCCCAAGATCAGGGTGTTCGGTAGGACCTTCATGTTTTCCAGTGTTTACAGAAAGGCGGAGTGGTGGTCCTGGGTCATGGAGAGTGATCTGTAGCAGGCCACAATTTGCATTGCAGATTTGCCCGATGTTAGTTGCACATGGATGATCTCAGAGGTATCATGCTGCACCACTAACCTGGAGGTGTGGGTATCCTTGATGAATATGGATATACCCCCTCCTTTTGTGTTTCGGTCTGTGTTCTGTGGCCGAAATGTGTGGTATGAGTTGTAGCCCAGTAGTGCTGGAGTGCTCTCTGGAGCCTTGAACCAGGTTTCAGTTACTGCACAGATGTCGACGTTCTCCATACTTAGGAGTGCTTCGAGTGCATGCATTTTGAGATTTAAACTCCTGGTGTTGAGTAGCATAACTCTCAGCTTTTTACTTATGCTGTTTACGTTCAACTTCTTCTTGTTTCAGCTTAATTAGCTCAGCTACTTCATCTTCCTGCGGTTTGAAGAACTCTATTAAAAGCTTCATGTATTTGACACTTGTTTCTATATTTATTGCCTGACACAGCCAAAAGTGAAGGAAAAGTGTTACCATAGCTCGACATGCATGTAATGCATAGGCCCCAAGTTATTATTTGATGGTGTAGGCAAGCTTCCATATGGAAGCATTGCCATTGAAGACATTTTAGTCTGTATGCTGTATTCTCAACTTCCCAGTAAACAGCATCAAAGTCTTCATTCATAGGCATATTTAAAGGTTGGAAACTGCCTGCAGCATTTAAGTCAATTCCCAACAGTGGATTTGTCAAACCTGTTACAAGGTCTGTTACTATTTTAGAAGCCATTAGTCTCAAAAGGAACACTTGCCTGTTTCTGAAACTGCAGTGAACAGCAGTGGTGCTTTGTGCAGATGTGAAGATTTGGATGTTAATCTCCCTTGTACTCTGTTAGAACTAGTATTGGAGAACATCTTCCTACATGGCGACACTCACAATTGGCAAAAATGAGCGGTTGCCATAGGCACCCCATGTGCCAACAGTTATTTGAATATAGTCTTGGCACAATGGGAGAAAGAATGGGATCTAGATGTACGCAACTTGTAGAAATATCAGATAATTTTCTACATGAAATTTGTGGACAATGTCCTTCTCCTATGGAAAGAAGATGCCACTAGTCTACGGGAATTTGTCACATTTCTCTCTCACACAACCAGTTTTTTGAGATTTGACTTAAAATTCTCCGAAAGGGAGATAGAGTTCCTTGATGTGAAACTTTGCCTGACCCCCGGGTAAAGGGACAGAAACCATGATTTTCAGGAAACCTACATGACGAAACCATTTGTTACATCAGTCCAGCATGCACCCGAGGCACATCTTTCGGAATTTCGTGGGAAATCAGTCTAATCAGGTCACATGTATTTCCAAATTATGTTCTAGAGATGACATCTTCTTAAAAGAAAAAGAAACTTTTATGAGCACCCTTAAGAAAAGAGGATATAAGGAAGACGATACCAGAATGAGTAGAGAAGAAGCCATGCAACTCAGAACTCAGAAGGAGTATCCCTTGTATTCTGATAGGAGGCATGAAGAGACCAGACAACCACAAGATAATAGACCTTCAGCTTTGAGGCGCACACTGACTTACAGCATGGATAATGAATTCATTTGTAATGCTATTAGGAAGTTTTGGCCAGTCCTAACTTCAGATGAGAAATTACGAAACATAGCGGGGGATAAACCTAGCTTTGCATTTCGGAACAAGAAGATTCTGAAGTGCTTATTGTGTCAACACGATGGCCTTACTATTAGCAGATATGGTACACGGAGCCAACGTAAAGGTACCTGGAAATGTGTTTTTTGTAAATCTTGCCCTTTTGTATGGACACATAATATATATGAACACCCAGTCACCAAGAAGAGTTATTCCTTTCAAGGTTATGCCACATGTACCAGCAAGAACATTGTATATTTAGTCATCTGCACGGCATGCTCTTCCTACTATGTAGGTAAAACAAATAGGGTGTTTAAGGAATGAATTTTACACCATCTATCAGACATAAGAAATCAAGTAGCTACAAATGCCCTGTATCAGCATATTAGGGTGGAAGGAAATCACAGTTTCAAATTTATGGCTCTAATGAAGCTAAACGAAAACCCAAGGGGAGATGACATGAAAAAACGAACAGAGGTGGAAGAGACCAAGTGGATTATGGAATTGAAAGCAAATAAATCACTGGGCCTTAATGGAATGGTACCTCTAAAACCCATTCTGAAAGAACAGAGCATAAATATAAAAAGTAGAAACAGGAAGAGGGAATAAGCAGAATTTATTCCTGCTACTTGTAACTTTGGAGGACTACCACCAGAGGGACCTGTCTCCATTAGCCATGGAAGAGGAACCACCCCTGAACTGCATGATTGGTTGAACACTGTTCAAATGTTTTGCCTTGATGGGAGTGAATAAAGGGTCTGAAGAAGGTTTTACCAAAAGGGCTTATCCTACGTTCTCTGTTTGTTTTGTCTTTTAAGAGATTTATTAAGTCACATATTTTATCTTGTTTATGGTGGTACGTCTGCATTGTTTTTTACTTTGGTTCCTTTTTTGGAAAGACTACCTTCAGCAGTGTCTACTTATTTTTTGTTTCAACCCATATAACATAGCTGGTCTTACTACCCTCTTGTAGACCTTCCCTTTCACTCTTACTGGTACCTGTCCATCACAAATCACTACTGATACTCTTCCCCCCCCTGCCTGCACTCTCTTCTTCACCTGTCTTCCATACTCACCATTACTCTGAACTGTTGATCCCAAGTACTTAAACGCATCCACCTTTGTCAACTCTACTGCCTGCATCCTCTCCATTCCTCTATCATCCCTCTCATTCATACACATATATTGTCTTAGTCCTGCTGACCTTCATTTCTCTTCTCTCTAGAGCATATCTCCATCTCTCCAGGGTCTCCTCAACCCGTTCTCTACTCTCACTACAAATCACAGTATCATCCACAAACATCATACTCCACAGGGACTCCTCTGATCTAATCTGTCAACCTGTCCATCACCATTGCAAATACGAAAGAGCCCAGAGCTGATCCTTGATGTAATCCCACTTCCACCTTGAATGCATCCATCACTCCTACCCCAGACCTCACCACTGTCACACTACCCTCATACATATCCTGTACCACTCCTACATACTATTCTGCCACTCCTGACTTCCTCATACAGTACCACAACTCCTCCCTAGGCACACTGTCATATGTTTCCTCTAGGTCCACAAAGACACAATGCAACTCCTCCTGACCCTCTCTATACGTCTTCATCAATACTGTCAGAGCAAACATTGCATCTGTAGTGCTCTTTCCTGGCATGAAACCATACTGCTGATCACTAATCATCACCTCCCTTCTTAACCTAGCTTCCACTACTCTTTCCCATAACTTCATGCTGTGACTGATCAATTTTATCCCTCTGTAGTTATAACCAGCTGTGCACATCACCCTTATTCTTAAAAATTGATACCAAAACCCTTCCTCTCCACTCAGGCATCCTCTCACTTCCAATATTTCATTAAACAATCTGGTCAAAAACTGCACTGCCATCTCTCCTAAATACCTCTATGCTTCCACAGATATGTCATCTGGACCAACAGCCTTTCCATTCTTCACCCTATTCATAGCTATCCTTACTTCCTCCTTGCTAATCCATTGCACTTCCTGATACACTATCCCCATAGCATCCAACCTTCTCTCTCATTTTTTTCATTCATCAAGCCTACAAAGTACACTTTCCATCAGGTCAACACACTCTCCTTGCTTGTGAGTACATTTCTCTTGTTATCCTTTATCATCCTTACCTGCTGCACATCTTTCCCTGCTCGGTCCCTCTGTCTAGTCAATCAATACAGGTCCTTTTCTCACTCCTTAGTGTTCATCCTTTCATTCAACCCACCATATACTTTATCCTTAGCCTTCACCACCTCTCTCTTTACCATACACTTCATCTTCTTGTACTCCTGTCTACTTTCTTCATCTCTCTGACAATCCCACTTCTTCTTCGTCAGCCTCTTCCTCTGTATACTCTCCCGTACTTCCTCATTCCACCACCAGATCTCCTTGTCCTCCTTCCTCTGTCCAGATGTCACACCAAGCATCTTTTTAGCTGTCTCCCTTACCAGCTCTGCTGTAATTACCCAGATGTTCGGTAACTCTTTACTGCCACCCAGTGCCTGTTTAAACTTTCCCTGAACTCCACCGTACATTCATCCTTTTCCAACTTCCACCATTTAGTAATTGGCGCTGCCCTCACTCTTCTCCTCCTCTTCTTGATCATCAACATCATCCTACAGACCACCATCCTGTGCTGCCTAACTACACTTTACCTTATCACCACTTTACAGTCTCCAATCTCCTTCAGACTGGCCCTTCTGCATAGGATATAATCCACCTGTGTGCATCTTCCTCCACTCTTATATGTCACCCTATGCTGTCCCCTTTTCTTGAAGTACGTATTCACCACAGCCATGTCCATCCGTTTCACAAAACCCACTACATCTGACCTTCTGCTTTCCTCTACTTAACACCACACCCACCCATCACTTCCTCATCCCCTCTGTTCCCTTCACCAACATGCCCATTGAAATCCACTCCAATCACCAGTCTCTCACCCTTAGGTACACTCACCATCACTTCATCCAGCTTACTCCAAAATTTTTCTTTCTCATCTATCCCACACCTGACTTGTGGAGCATATGCACTAACAACATTCATCACCACACCATCAATTTCCAGCTTTGCAAACATCACTCTGTCTGACACTTTTTTTCATCTCCAAACAACTCTTGGCATACTGTTCCTTCAGGATAATCCCTACCCTATTTCTCCTCCCATCCACACCATGGTAGAACAATTTGAACCCACCTCTGATACACCTGGCCTTACTCCCCTTCCATCTGGTCTCTTGCATGCACAATATATCAACCTTCCGTCTTCCATCTTATCAGCAAGATGTCTCCCTATACCAGTCATACTGCCAACATTCAAAGTTCCTACCCTCAGTACCACACTCCTAACCTTCCTCCTCTCTTCCTGCCTTTGGGCATGCCTTCCCCTCTTCTTCTCCTTCAGCCCACAGTAGCCCAATTTCCACCAGCACCCTGTTGGCTAATAATACTTGTGGCAGTTATTTTTAACCCAGACCATGACTGATCCAGTATGGAAATCTGTATTGTTGCCTGCATATGTCATGTGGCAGACATTTTACACTGGATGCTCTTCCTGACGTAACCCTCCCCTTTTATCCGGGCTTGGGACTGGCACAAAGAAATGCACTGACTTGTGCATCCCCAGTGGCATTTTATTTTATTATATTCTTATATAAATGTAAATAAAAAAGAGGACTGCTATCTCTCCTTGTGTAGTATAACTGCAATGTAATTACCAGAAAATTAAAAGTTTTGTCAAAGATCTGCCATTTTAACAATTGATTCTGAGTAAATAGCCAGTGTTCCATACAGAGTACATTATCCCACTAACCCCACTGTGCTGTGAGTTTCTTCTGCACCCTGTGGTAGCCAGCAGTGATGTCCCGTCAAGCTGCCCATGCTGAAAGACTAAACAGAGATGCAAGTCATCACATTCCACATTTTCTTTGTCTTTGTCTTTTCTGATAAGACTCAAGGCCTGCAAAAACTACAAGCACTGATGGTGCTATTTTTCCCACCCCTCCCATTCCTTGATTTACTTTTTAAAACCTTATGATTTTAAGCTGCCCAACCTTACTGTAAAATGAGTTTTATATGCTTCCCTTTTTCTACTCTACTGTTTACATTGTGAATTATTTATTTGACTTTCCTTGTGCTTATTTTGAAAGAAAAAAGTGCATTTTGCCTCTCATTGTCTGTTCTACTGATGTACTTGCTCTGAATTCATTATCTAGCTAGCTGTTGGATTAAGTAGTGTACTTTTATACTCTAGCAAGATCTTTTCCGTGTTTTTGCATCAAGATGGCAGTGGATTTTTCATCTAGTGGCATTGGGTAGTAGCCTGGTCTGTATAGGTTTGGGAAATACACTAGTGATTCCTGCATGTAGTTGTTTTATTGGCTGGAGGGCTTGTTAATCAATTTACCTTGTTTTTAGTGCCTTTATAAATTTTGCACAACTGAGTGGCTCTTGGCTCATTTCTATAAAGTGAAGTAGTTTTTATGAATAATCACGCTTTTATAAGCTGTTTAAAGTACACTGCTGTCTCTGTATCTTTAAGTTTCTTGTGGTAGCATTTCACTCCAGACACTCTTTTATTGTGCTTTTACATTAGGAGGAATGGGATTATTCATCTAGTGGCAATAGGTGTTTACCTGGTCATCTGCGTTACTAAGCACACAAAAGGGCTCTAAGTGTAGTCCTTTTATTAGCCAGAGGGCTGAGTAGTTAGTTTTCTGTATTTCCAGTGCTGGCATAAATTTGGCATATTTGTGTGGAGCTGCTCATTCTGCCAGTGCCCTTTACAGATGTAAACATCTGGAAACATTACTTATTTGCAATGTACTGAGAAAGTTTACTGTGCTATTTATCTTACTATAGCACACAGGACTATTGCTGATCAAAAAGCATCTGTTTCAGAGTTGAACAGCATTGCTGGTTAGGTTAGTTGCAGATTACACCACATCCGAGTGACGCCTCCAGGTGCATCTGCAGTTAACTCCTACTGCTCCTCTAGGCGTCAAATATTACTTATGCATATTTGACCTCTGTGTGAATGAGTTCCTCCCTCATCCATTTACAAACACCTTCCACTCCTGTCCTTTGAAGTACACATTAGGACCTGCAACCATAGATGGGCACTTGCTGTCTGTGCATCTAGCTTGGTGGACATGGGCATCCTGAGGCAATGTAAAAATTGCCTTATGCACACTGACAACCACTTAATTCTCGAGCAGACAAATACAGTATGTGAGAGATGCAGTTACACACTGACAATGAAAGCTAGACTCTCATATACAGATGCCAAAAGCAGCAAATAGATTGTCAGTGACTCACTCACATCACTCACTGCACTCACAAAGGACCACACACATAGACCCACATATGCAGAGGAGCTCACAAGTAATTTATCCAAACCTCAAAGGCCTCTCTGACACAGTTCTCGGGAACTCCTCATGCCCACAAACAAGACAATTTAACAATAACCATGAGAACACTTAAAGCCTTATCTCATTGGGTCTGAACTACCAAGCTCATAAGGCGAAACACTCCACAACCAACTATTCTGGTCATAGAAGACTCCATTGAGAGACACACTGATGTCCCTCTTACCAGGCTGGATAAGGGGAAATTTACAGTTAATTGGCTGCCAGGGGCCAGTATTCACCAGATTATGCAAGCACTCAGGTCACTTACCCCTAAGTACCGGTATGACTCAGTCATAGTCCATGTGGGTGTGAATGACCTGAGATGTACCTCCTTGGGCCATATGAAGAGAAACATGATTGAGGTCTCAGAATATGTATCACAGGCAGGTATGAGCCTAGTACTGAGCAGTATCCTAACAAAATGATCCACTTTAACAATTGGCTTAGCTACTGGTGTCAGTGCTTGACAGGTCACAATGCTTTGCTAGGGATGGTCTTCACCTGTCACGTCTAGGCTTCCGAACATTGGCCAAAACATTTTCCACCCCATAGTGCCTTTTTAGGCATTGCCAAGACAAACCTTCCAACAAACCAAAAGGTAGTCAAGACAAGCTAAATGTGTTACTACTCAATGCTAGGAATGTCAATAAACAGCTGCACTCTGTGGAAGCTCTCCTCACCCTGATGAATGCTGACATCTGTGCAGTTACTGAAACATGGTTCAAAGCCACAGAAAGCACTCCAGCAGGGCATAGCTGTAACACCTTTCCTACATTCTGAGCACCCACTGAACATGAAAGAGCAAAAGGCAGAGGTGTATCTATCTACATAAAGGATAAGCATACCTCAAGGCTGGTCAAACAATATGAAATTCTTGAATTACTCCATGTCCAGCTAACCATGGGAAAAATCCATTACCATACTCTTTCTAGCTACAGGTCCCCCACCAGGAACCAGGAAACCCGTATTTCATACCTGAAGTTACTAGAATCACTTATCATCCAGCCCAATACAATTTTAACAACCCCTGCATTAGTTGAGAGGCATACATGGCCACTAACATGCAAGTCCAAAGATTTCTTGACTTTGTAAATTCAAATGCCCTGGAGCTGCTTGTCTGCACTCCCGCTAGGGAAACAAATGCCCTAGATTTGGTAATCACAAAAATGGGAGAGTGTTGCACCCCCCCGTGTGATATCCTCACCATTAAGATCAAATCACAAAGCAGTCTTCCTTGAAACAGAGGTAAAACCAGTCCCCTCAGCTACCCCCCAAAACCTTAAGAACTTCTTCAAGGTAAGTTACCCCTGTTAAGAGATGGCGTAGCTAGTTTCCAAGTTTCCTCAAATCCAGAAAACACAAAAACTATGCAGAGGCATACACAAAAGCCCTGTATGACCATATAAAGAGCTGTATAGAAACAGCAATACCAGACGAAATAAAATTAGGTCAAACTTCAAAAACAAGCCACCCTGGTGGGCCTCTAGTATTAATAGGTTGTACAACAAAAAAAAGAAAATCTTGTCGAGAAGTAAAAGGGAATGTGCACAACAGAACAAAATGACCCTCATTAGTTTAAACAAGTGAATCAGGGAACTAGTCAAGTCTCTGAAATCAGACTTTGGGGTAGAAGTAGGCTCCAAAGCTAAGGATAATTATAAGGCATTTTTCAGTTATGTTTGCAATCTTAAGGGCAACACCTAGCAATGTGCAGAATTAGTTGTAGATGGCATCACCTATACTCACCCAGAAGATACAGCAAATCTGCTGGGTGACAAATGTGTTTCAAATTTCATCTCCACATCACCCCCAGTCCTCCCTCAAGAAATACCCTCCACCAGTCCACCAACAATTATCACAAAAGAACAATTTGCCACTGTACTCTCTATAGCTAAAAACATGGCTTCAATGGAGCCCAACAATATACCAGGTTGCCTCTTAAACAGCTTAAATCAGGACTTTTCAGACCCATTAGGATCTCTGTTTAACCACTGCCTCCAAACTTGCTTTGTCCCAATAGAATGGACTAGTCTTATATGTAAGGCCGTGGAAAGAATAATCATGGACCTGATA